>NW_026732955.1:262500-380000 GCF_028476545.2 Physella acuta | reverse complement strand
ACCCACTTCTCAGGCTAACCTTTAACCCCTAGAAACTTAACAAACGTCGACCCTCTGGCTTTTGTTTTGTTAAAACATCCAGGCCGTACGGAGGGTTAAAAGTTCTCATGTTACTCAGGGCTGGGGGAAATAACTTGCTTTGAATGTAGCACCTAGTCGCTCCAACTGGGGGGGGGGGGAGGGGTTGAACATCAGCACATCAAGTAAATGGTTGAAGGGTTCAACGTCAGCACATCAAGTAAATGGTTGGAGGGGAGGGGTTCAACATCAGCACATCAAGTAAATGGTTGAGTTCAACATCAGCACATCAAGTAAATGATTGAGTTCAACGTCAGCACATCAAGTAAATGGTTGGAGGGTTCAACATCAGTACATCAAGTAAATGGTTGGAGGGGAGGGGTTCAACATCAGCACATCAGGTAAATGGTTGGAGGGGTTCAACATCAGCACATCAAGTAAATGGTTGGAGGGTTCAACATCAGTACATCAAGTAAATGGTTGGAGGGGAGGGGTTCAACATCAGCACATCAAGTAAATGGTTGAGTTCAACATCAGCACATCAAGTAAATGGTTGGAGGGTTGAACATCAGCACATCAAGTAAATGGTTGGAGGATTCAACATCAGCACATCAAGTAAATGATTGGAGGGGAGGGGTTGAACATCAGCACATCAAGTAAATGGTTGGAGGATTCAACATCAGCACATCAAGTAAATGATTGGAGGGGAGGGGTTGAACATCAGCACATCAAGTAAATGGTTGGAGGGGAGGGGTTGAACATCAGCACATCAAGTAAATGGTTGAAGGGTTCAACATCAGCACATCAAGTAAATGGTTGGAGGGGAGGGGTTCAACATCAGCACATCAGGTAAATGGTTGAGTTCAACATCAGCACATCAAGTAAATGATTGAGTTCAACGTCAGCACATCAAGTAAATGGTTGAAGGGTTCAACGTCAGCACATCAAGTAAATGGTTGGAGGATTCAACATCAGCACATCAAGTAAATGGTTGGGGGGTTCAACGTCAGCACATCAAGTAAATGGTTGGAGGATTCAACATCAGCACATCAAGTAAATGGTTGGGGGGTTCAACGCCAGCACATCAAGTAAATGGTTGGAGGGGAGGGGTTCAACATCAGCACATCAAGTAAATGGTTGAAGGGTTCAACATCAGCACATCAAGTAAATGGTTGGAGGGGAGGGGTTGAACATCAGCACATCAAGTAAATGGTTGAGTTCAACATCAGCACATCAAGTAAATGATTGAGTTCAACGTCAGCACATCAAGTAAATGGTTGAAGGGTTCAACATCAGCACATCAAGTAAATTGTTGAGTACAACGTAAGCATATCAAGTAAATGGTTGGAGGGTTCAACGTCAGCACATCAAGTAAATGGTTGGAGGGGTTCAACATCAGCACATCAAGTAAATGATTGGAGGGTTCAACATCAGCGTATCAAGTAAATGGTTGGAGGGGAGGGGTTGAACATCAGCACATCAGGTAAATGGTTGGAGGGGAGGGGTTCAACATCAGCACATCAGGTAAATGGTTGGAGGGGTTCAACATCAGCACATCAAGTAAATGATTGGAGGGTTCAACATCAGCGTATCAAGTAAATGGTTGGAGGGGAGGGGTTGAACATCAGCACATCCAGTAAATGGTTGGAGGGTTCAACATCAGCGTATCAAGTAAATGTTTGGAAGTGGTTCAACAATAAAAAAAATTGGTACAATGAAGCTACAATAAAAATGTTCTAAAGAACAAATTTGACACCACGTATGTCAGCTCTAGAAGCTTCCCGGCGCTGCCAGAGATGGCAGTTATTGCATAGAGCTGCCAGAGATGGCAGTTATTGCATAGAGCTGCCAGAGATGGCAGTTATTGCATAGAGATGCCAGAGATGGCAGTTATTGCATAGAGCTGCCAGAGATGGCAGTTATTGCATAGAGATGCCAGAGATGGCAGTTATTGCATAGAGATGCCAGAAATGGCAGTTATTGCATAGAGCTGCCAGAGATGGCAGTTATTGCATAGAGATGCCAGAGATGGCAGTTATTGCATAGAGCTGCCAGAGATGGCAGTTATTGCATAGACCTGCCAGAGATGGCAGTTATTGCATAGAGCTGCCAGAGATGGCAGTTATTGCATAGAGCTGCCAGAGATGGCAGTTATTGCATAGAGATGCCAGAGATGGCAGTTATTGCATAGAGATGCCAGAGATGGCAGTTATTGCATAGAGCTGCCGGGGATGGCAGTTATTGCATAGAGCTGCCAGAGATGGCAGTTATTGCATAGAGCTGCCAGAGATGGCAGTTATTGCATAGAGCTGCCAGAGATGGCAGTTATTGCATAGAGCTGCCAGAGATGGCAGTTATTGCATAGACCTGCCAGAGATGGCAGTTATTGCATAGAGCTGCCAGAGATGGCAGTTATTGCATAGAGCTGCCAGAGATGGCAGTTATTGCATAGAGCTGCCTGTTGACGTCATACACAAAAATTGACTTCTTTTGAAACAAAAATCAGCAATGAAATTTTAGACGCCGATTTTCAGGTAGAAGATTTACCCGACATAAGTTGTAGACACTAATTAGCACCAAATGGCATGCAGGCTCACACATAAGCAGACACACATTTAAGTGCGAAGTACACGGTCAACCAGCGAAACAAGCAGTGTGAAGTACACAGTCACGGTTGAATGGGTAGCAGGTCATTCACAGTTGAATGGGTAGTGGGACAGTCACAGTTGAATGGGTAGTGGGACAGTCACAGTTGAATGGGTAGTGGGACAGTCACAGTTGAATGGGTAGTGGGACAGTCACAGTTGAATGGGTAGTGGGACAGTCACAGTTGAATGGGTAGTGGGACAGTCACAGTTGAATGGGTAGTAGGACAGTCACAGTTGAATGGGTAGTGGGACAGTCACAGTTGAATGGGTAGTGGGACAGTCACAGTTGAATGGGTAGTGGGACAGTCACAGTTGAATGGGTAGTAGGACAGTCACCAAACTGTACATCACATTGACCAAACTGAGCACCCTCTGAAAGTTTAGACCCCTTTGATATTTTAGACCCCTTTGATATTTTAGACCCCTTTGATATTTAGACCCCTCTGATAGTTTAGACCAGGGGTCTCCAAACTTTTCAGCCCGAGGGCCGCATTAACTATAAAAAATCAGTTCGGGGACAGAGTATTTTCCAGACATCTCTTCGGGGAGGTAGATCCCCGCCCCCCCCCCCCTGAAGAATGTCTACCTAATCTCCCCCCCCCCACGAAATATAATTAATATAGAAATATATACAAATTTTAAGTGTCATCGTCCACCCCCCCCCCCCCCCCCCGGAGAAAAAAGTCTGACAACACACACCAAGCCCAAGAAGTTTGTTCTCAAATGGTTCTTCACGTATTTCATTCATGAAAATGTTTGTTCACACGGGTATGTTGTTGCAAAATTTGAAAGGTACTTTGATGCAAAAGTTTTAGGAGAGTCTTCCTTGGTCGAAAAAGTATTTAAAAAACCCACCCTTCCTTCTTTGAACTAGTCTCTAAGGAGGTCAATTTCTTGCAATTAAGTGACCTCCAGCTGCAGTTCATCTTTGCAACTGGCCACATTTGCTTCAAATGTTTTGAAACAGTCTCACATCTTCTGCCTTAGGATCCAATTCAGCAAACCGCTACTAAAAATGCAGCAGGAGGTCTTTGATGATCTCGCATGTAAATGACCTGGGGGACATCTGTTGCTTTAGCTATGAAGACCTTGCACTGGTGGGTGTATAGATCAGAAATTAGATTTCCCTAATTTGTAGTTTTAGGTTCAGAAAATTTAAATGACGTGTTATGTTTGCTGCAGAGGCCAATTTTTATATTTTTTATCAGACATTAATGGCAGAAGCTTGCTTTGTTTTCCAGGAAGTCACCTATTTCTTTTCTTAACTTAAATACTAAATACCCTGCTCAGAACTTTCTCAAAACTTAGTCATTTTTACTGGTAAATCTTGCGATTCTCTGTTTGTATCCAGAGTTTCTTCCAGGCATCTCTTCGGGGGGGCGAAGCCCCCCCGAAAATTTTTTACCGCCCCCCCGAACGAAATGAAATTTATATAATTTATATAGAAAATATATACTTTTAACAGTGTCCGCCCCCCCCCCCCCCCCGAAGAAAGTTTACCGCCCCCCCCCCCCCCCGAAGATTTCAAGTGCCCCCCCGGAGAAAAAAGTCTGGAAGAAACACTGTTTGTATCTTTCAACATTGCTCTGAACTATCTGTGGTTGAGCTCATGTGACCTTATACGTTAACCATCTTCAACACATGATTCACTACACTGCGTATGTCCACATAAGTAGCACACAAAGCTTGCTGGTGAATAAATAATACAGTGCAGGAACATTGGTTGTGGAATGTTTTTCTCATTACACATCTGCTCTGCTTGTCCAACCAACCTTTCTTTATGCCACTAATGTTCTTCCTCCGTCAACAGTCAGGTAACTGGGGTTAGTCCAGTCCAAGATATAATTAGCAAATTTTTGTTTCAAATCATTGAATATATCTTCTCCGGTAACAGTGTCATAAAAGCCATCTCTTGTGTTATGTTTATGTCTTCATCCACACCTCTAATAAACACAAGCAGTTGAGAGGTGGAACAGCTGTCCAGCGACTCATTCATTGCAATTGAAAAATTGCGAAACTTGCTTGCAATTTTCGCTATTTGAGTCACAGTGTTTCACCAATGTCTGCAACACGGTGGGCAACGGTAGTTGCACCGAAAGCTACATTTTCAAATTGTTTTGCATTTTCTGGGCAAAGTTCCTCAGCCACCTCCAACAAACATTTTTTTTTCCATGGACAAAAAGATCCCCGCGGGCCGGATGAGAGGACCTCGCGGGCCGTAGTTTGGAGACCGCTGGTTTAGACAGAGCTTAGACCCTGTTGTCCGATGCCGTAAATACAAATGTTCCGATCGCCTTTGATTTTCACCAGAGCGTCACACTTGTAATGCGCGATAACGTTGTGCGCATTCAGCTGGAAAGGATCTCATTGATGACTGCGTCTGCTATTGATACAAGACAAAAGCCTGGCCACGTGACGTCTGGTAGATTAGTGTTGCCAGTTTTTTCTAGAGTAGAATCCCAGCTCCGCGCAGGAGTACAGCAAACAACCAATCGCTGGGCGTGTTTGACATTGGTAAAGTACAGATCGTTTGATTGGTCGTCGCTGGCTGGTATATGCTAGCGGCATTGTTGCACTGCTGGGTCAGTGAGGGCAGTCACTGGGGAGGCAGGGTGGGGGTGCTGATTTGGAGGGGTGGAGAGGGAGGTGTTGTACACATTTGGAGGGGTGGAGAGGGAGGTGTTGTACTGATTTGGAGGGGTGGAGAGGGCGGTGTTGTACTGATTTGGAGGGGTGGAGAGGGCGGTGTTGTACAGATTTGGAGGGGTGGAGAGGGAGGTGTTGTGCTGATTTGGAGGGGTGGAGAGGGAGGTGTTGTGCTGATTTGGAGGGGTGGAGAGGGAGGTGTTGTACACATTTGGAGGGGTGGAGAGGGAGGTGTTGTACTGATTTGGAGGGGTGGAGAGGGCGGTGTTGTACTGATTTGGAGGGGTGGAGAGGGCGGTGTTGTACAGATTTGGAGGGGTGGAGAGGGAGGTGTTGTACTGATTTGGAGGGGTGGAGAGGGAGGTGTTGTACTGATTTGGAGGGGTGGAGAGGGAGGTGTTGTACAGATTTGGAGGGGTGGAGAGGGAGGTGTTGTACTGATTTGGAGGGGTGAAGAGGGAGGTGTTGTACTGATTTGGAGGGGTGGAGAGGGCGGTGTTGTACTGATTTGGAGGGGTGGAGAGGGAGGTGTTGTACTGATTTGGAGGGGTGGAGAGGGAGGTGTTGTACTGATTTGGAGGGGTGGAGAGGGCGGTGTTGTACAGATTTGGAGGGGTAGAGAGGGAGGTGTTGTGCTGATTTCGAGGGGTGGAGAGGGCGGTGTTGTGCTGATTTGGAGGGGTGGAGAGGGAGGTGTTGTGCTGATTTGGAGGGGTGGAGAGGGAGGTGTTGTACTGATTTGGAGGGGTGGAAAGGGAGGTGTTGTACTGATTTGGAGGGGTGGAGAGGGCGGTGTTGTACAGATTTGGAGGGGTGAAGAGGGAGGTGTTGTGCTGATTTCGAGGGGTGGAGAGGGAGGTGTTGTACACATTTGGAGGGGTGGAGAGGGAGGTGTTGTACTGATTTGGAGGGGTGGAGAGGGAGGTGTTGTACTGATTTGGAGGGGTGGAGAGGGAGGTGTTGTACTGATTTGGAGGGGTGGAGAGGGAGGTGTTGTGCTGATTTGGCATGTCACCATTCACCTCCATGTGTCACCAGTCACCTCCATGTGTCACCAGTCACCTCTGTGTGTGAGCACTAGACGACTCAGTCTTCTATTGACGGGCCGCGAGTCGATGACGCCTATCAATACCCGCCAGCATGATAGTCTCTGTTGTACACCCTCTCACCAACATGGGGTTGCTAGTGTTACAATGGTTTATTGTAACATTATTTGTTCAACAACCTCACACTCAATACATGATTAGAGAGACTGCATTTCTTCTTCAAGGCATGAAAGACATCTGCATAACAGTTTAAATAAAAGGTGACTACAGCCAAAGTTGGTTGTCTTTATCTAGCCTGAAACTCAATTTTGAACCTCCACTACACATTTAAGTTGAGTTGTTATCGATTTTTTGACCAATAAACAGTGTGAAGCAGTAAGCTCTACAATGAAAGTACGTGTTTCACACTACAATGTAAAACACTACAATGTAAAACACTACAATGTAAAACACTACAATGTAAAACACTACAATGTAAAACACTACAATGTAAAACACTACAATGTAAAACACTACAATGTAAAACACTACAATGTAAAACACTACAATGTAAAACACTACAATGTAAAACACTACAATGTAAAACACTACAATGTAAAACACTACAAAGTATCTCTAAACTGTGATATCAGCCAATTAGTGAGTAACCCATTCTGTTTAGAGGTGATAACGATGCCACTTCGTTCAGTTTCTCAAATCTTGAATGACAATTCTCTGTTTCCTTATAACTTGATGTCGTGAATTCCCATTGAGAGGGTAAGCAGCAGTAGTCATTTAGACTGAGCTTGAGTGATCTTCTGTTGAAGTTTTATTTGAATTAATTTATCAAATACTTCTGAACTGTTGTTCACGAAAAGCTCGTGGGATGTTGGCAAGTCAGATGCTAGAGTTTAGCCGGGTGATAGAGTTTAGCCAGGTGATAGAGTTTAGCCAGATGCTAGAGTTTAGCCGGGAGCTAGAGTTTAGCCAGATGCTAGAGTTTAGCCGGGAGCTAGAGTTTAGCCAGGTGATAGAGTTTAGCCGGGTGATAGAGTTTAGCCGGGAGCTAGAGTTTAGCCGGGTGATAGAGTTTAGCCGGGAGCTAGAGTTTAGCCGGGAGCTAGAGTTTAGCCGGGAGCTAGAGTTTAGCCAGGTGATAGAGTTTAGCTGGGTGCAAGAGTTTAGCCAGGTGATAGAGTTTAGCCGGGAGCTAGAGTTTAGCCGGGTGATAGAGTTTAGCCGGGAGCTAGAGTTTAGCCGGGTGCAAGAGTTTAGCCGGGTAATAGAGTTTAGCCAAGTGATAAAGTTTAGCCGTCTGATAGAGTTTAGCCAGGAGATAGAGTTTAGCCGGGTGCTAGAGTTCGATTTGCTGGAACTTAGACATGAATATATGTTCAAACTTGACGCTCAATAGATTGCTGCTTTACTCTAACAATATTGGTAGAGACAGACGAAGATCTTGGTCGAAACTTGTATTGTAACTGTCCTCAATTTGTGGAAACTTGTATTGTAACTGTCCTCAATTTGTGGAAACTTGTATTGTAACTGTCCTCAATTTGTGATCTTACTATCACTAAATAATATTTTAAAAATTAAAACTGCTTAGCTGCAGAAACGTTTGTCAGATTATGTGCAAATAAAGACGGCAACATGAGACATTAGTCACGTTGTTGTGAAGATAAAACATGACACTGCTTAGACAATTGATTTAGCATTAGTGGTTTGTTATTTACGTTTGTGGGGGAAAGGTGGGTGTTCGTGTGTGAAAAGGTGTGAGTGTGAAAAGGTGTGAGTGCGAAAAGGTGTGATTGTGTATACGTGTGCGTGTGTGTGTAGAAAGGTGTGTCTACCCACGAGGCAAGTCAGAATGAAATCATGTAAATGACGAGATGGAATGATGATGGCTTTGAGAACCGTCCTCCCGCCGCCACCCCCCCCCCCCTCCCCGCCATCCCCGTCTGTATTGGACAGCACCCAGGTTTTCTCTTGACGCTTCTTGTCTTATATCATCCTAAGATATCCACAGTATGTTATTGACTTTCACCAACATATTTTAGGTGATATGTTCACATTGTATGTTCATCAGCTATTTTCAATCATCTTTAACCTCCGTATGCCAATATTCTCTGTTGCTATGTTGTCACCACAAAATGAATCTTTAAGTCACGTGTGTAATGGGCTGGATTCAATAGTTTTACGTGGTTTCTTTTCATCTCGTGAATATTCTTATTTTTCAAACAAATATTTGTTTAAGATAAGAAGTAAGTACACAATGCTAAACGTTTGAGGTATATTTGAATCTTAAAGTCTTCCAGATATCAGTACCGAACAAAACCGAACGTTAATTCAAAAATACAACAATTGAAGTCTTCCAGCACAATGGCCTCCTACAATAGGGTCCCCGCAAAAATGAAAATTAACGGGTCGTCTGTTAACTGTCGTCACTAGCTGACCGCCATGATGTCACATGTCTAGACTGTTACAACCGTTATAGTATCTAATTCACCTCATCCTACAGCCTACCTGAACATTATATTGCTAACTTTAACAATCTTCCTTGCCCAATATCATGTGTCAGATTCCCCCGATCCCTTGCCCATAGTGACAATCCCCCTCGATCCCTTGCCCATAATGACAGTCCTCCTGATGGTTACACCTAAATTTATTTAAGACATGTATGGGGTACAAAGTACCAGTATGAGTACCTCATATCAATACACTGGTCCTAGCGCTCTAGTAGTCTCACGGTCCTCACAATATTTTCAGCCAGCGACCCCACCCAAGCTGAATCCGCCCCTGCCATGTGTTGGGCTGTTAGGCCAGTGGGTAGAATAGACATGTGAATAAGATGGGCCACTGACGAGCAAGTACCGCAAATATCCGCCCCTGCCATGTGTTGGGCTGTTAGGCCAGTGGGTAGAATAGACATGTGAATAAGATGGGCCACTGACGAGCAAGTACCTCAAATATCCGCCCCTGCCATGTGTTGGGCTGTTAGGCAAGCATCAGCCAAAACAAACAAACATCAACTGGGCCTAACTATGAATTCATCTGATGGATAAATAGCAAACAGTCCTCAGCTGTCGGAATGGCGCTAATGTCATTTTGTTGGATTCAGATTTCCGTTAGTCTGTGATGTGGGGAGCTCTCGAATTAGTTGAGGAATGTGTACAAAGGTAGGCGCTTTTACCTGTCCATAGACTTTTCTTTCTCGTGCTGCTCTTCATATCCCATCAACCCCGGAAGTCTAATGGCATCTCTGGGGTAGCTTTCTGGTGTCGTTAATCATGGGACGGGGCCAGAGTCCAAGCTAAGACTTCTGTCTGTGGAGACGTTTTTAAATCAACTGATGTGGGTACAACAGCCAAAACAATTCCCTGGTCGTTTTAAAATTGACGAGAAACAGTTGAATGAGATCCTTGAGAAACAGTTTAATTATGATCTTTTAGAAAACGTTTAATAAGATCTTTGAAAAACAGTTTAATGAGAACAAATAAGCTGGATGTACACATCAGACATGAACAAATCAGCTGGATGTACACATCAAACATGAACAAATCAGCTGGATGTACAAATCAAAAATGAACAAATCAGCTGGATGTACTCACCAAACATGAACAAATCAGCTGGATGTACACATCAGACATGAACAAATCAGCTGGATGTACACATCAAACATGAACAAATCAGCTGGATGTACACATCAGACATGAACAAATCAGCTGGATGTACACATCAGACATGAACAAATCAGATGGATGTACACATCAAACATGAACAAATCAGCTGGATGTACACATCAGACATGAACAAATCAGCTGGATGTACACATCAGACATGAACAAATCAGCTGGATGTACACATCAGACATGAACAAATCAGCTGGATGTACACATCAAACATGAACAAATCAGCTGGATGTACACATCAGACATGAACGAATCAGCTGGATGTACACATCAGACATGAACAAATCAGCTGGATGTACACATCAGACATGAACAAATCAGCTGGATGTACACATCAAACATGAACAAATCAGCTGGATGTACACATCAGACATGAACAAATCAGTTGGGAAAATCAAACATGAAGAGTTAAACAAAAGCTTGATCAAATATTGGCTTCTTGCACACACATTTAAACGGTTCTTTTATTGGGCCACTTAATGCTACAGGAGTAACGGTAACGATCTGTACCTGCCATGTACACACACACACACACACACACACATATATATATATATATATATATATATATATATATATATATATATATATATATATATATATATATATATATATATATATATAATATTTTAAAAAGGAATTTCAATTTTATCTTTATATCACGATAGCTAATTGCATAAAGAACGTTAAATGTGATTTCCTTTATTGAGTGCAGGTGGTAAAACTTGGCTTTTTTATCGTAAGTGAACCGAGTTTTCCAGGGTCATTCTGTCTGGGGTATTAATAGTATATTGCTCGACCAGCTGGGTTCTGTGATAGCGTTATACGTTGGAGCTGTATGCAACCATCTTTTTGTGATATCTTTATATGTTGGAGCTGTATGCAACCATCTGTTTGTGATATCTTTATATGTTGGAGCTGTATGCAACCATCTTTTTGTGATATCTTTATATGTTGGAGCTGTATGCAACCATCTTTTTGTGATATCTTTATATGTTGGAGCTGTATGCAACCATCTTTTTGTGATATCTTTATATGTTGGAGCTGTATGCAACCATTTTGTTTTGAGCAATGATTTTGTAGTGAGCATTATTTGTTGGGAATCATGCTTGTGTATAAAGTAATGTTTCTATTGTAGTCGTTGCTTTAGGGCATGTATAAAGGAAGGTTTGTCGTTGCTTTAAGGTGTGTATAAAGTAAGGTTTGTCATAGCTTTAGGGTATGTATAAAGTATTTCATTGCTTTAGGGTATGTATAAAGTATTTCATTGCTTTAGGGTATGTATAAAGTATTTCATTGCTTTAGGGTATGTATAAAGTAAGGTTTGTCGTAGCTTTAGGGTATGTATAAAGTAAGGTTTGTCGTTGCTTTATGTATAAAGTAAGGTTTGTCATAGCTTTAGGGTATGTATAAAGTAAGGTTTGTCATTGCTTTATGTGTAAAGTAAGGTTTGTCATTGCTTTATGTGTAAAGTAAGGTTTGTCATAGCTTTATGTATAAAGTAAGGTTTGTCATAGCTTTAGGGTATGTATAAAGTAAGGTTTGTCATAGCTTTATGTGTAAAGTAAGGTTTGTCATTGCTTTATGTGTAAAGTAAGGTTTGTCATTGCCTTATGTGTAAAGTAAGGTTTGTCATAGCTTTATGTATAAAGTAAGGTTTGTCATTGCTTTATGTGTAAAGTAAGGTTTGTCATTGCTTTATGTGTAAAGAAGAGAAATGTACTGAGTGGCTATAGATCTCTGTTGACACCTGAAGTCTAAACAAACAGACGGATGGGGTTTGGTGTGGCAGTACAGGTACCTGGGGGAGGTGCTCCTGGAGTGCGGTCACGTGGCATGCCTCAAGTTGTTCATTTTACAGATCTATTCAGTTACCGCATGGTAGATTGTTCAAGCCATCACGATAGACGTCTGTTCATTCAGTGCAGCCATCTTGAATGGTAGACTTCTGTTCATTAAGAAACATATAATTTGGCCCATTGAGTTTTGGAGTTTAGGCAAGCATTTGTTCCATATCGTGATCCAGCTGTGACATTTGAATACAGGGGGGAGACGAGGTAATCAAGATAACCTGCTTCTTTCATCCTCTCCCCGCCCTCCCCGCCCACTCTATTGTATGCTGTATCCCATCTGGACACGGTTGTACAGAGAAAAAAATGAGACTTAGTACAATGGAAATCTTCCAATATGAGCTTTGAAAAAACGAGTGTGAGGATATGGCAGCGTGGTGATAGTGCCGAGACTTGTAGAGTGCTGCACCCAGGAGTTTGTTAGAAAAGATGTTGGGAAGTTGTTTGAGAAAATACCACGATAGTTGCTTGTTGTTTTTTTATCGTGCTGAGCTGAAGGCTGGAGTTATGCCATCATTTCTGGGACTATTGTTTACTTTAGACCAACTTAAAACGTCGACTACATTATGTGCTAATGTAAAAACAGTGCCATCTATCACCTATCCTTGTATTTACATACAGTTTTTGTGTGCCTGTTACCAGCAGGAATTATTTATCTTTTGACATCAGTATGTTCGCGTAGGAAGCCACTGAGGCAGCTGCAAGCAGGCACACAACCGAGGGACTACTTTTTTGCTTCAGTTTGTTGAGTAGATCTGTGAAATCATTCGAGGGACGCAGATATTTCTTCTGTTTGAAAGACGGTCTTAAATGGAGGATTTTCATTCGACTTCGTTACTTTTAACTCTAAACAATCAAATGTATGGATAAAAACACCCACTACATGTCTAGATAAATAGTTTGATCAATGATTCCGTCGGAATGTTTTCTTTGAAGACTTCTTTGAAGTGTTACAACTGCTAATATTTCATTTTGGATTGACCGTGTAATGACATGTTTGTCATGGACAGTGGCTTTCCCACCTTACCCAGCTTCTGATTTCCATTTCACATTTAGCCAGTCCATACAGTTGAAAAGCTGACATTTTTTTGTGATTTACAGTTTTAAATGACCAGTTTGTTAGAGAATGAGATTTAAAATCTGGCCATTTTGTGATTTAAAATTAAAGTATTGCCAGGTTGTAATATATTTTATTTGAAATCTGGCCACTTTGTGATTTGGATTGGAACTCTCCAACATGTCCAGGTCAATGCGAAGACAAGACTCGGACATGCAGGTAAGCTGTGAGTCCAGGTTTAGATCGCGCTCTTGTTGTCTCTGTTTAACGCTACGTGTAATACAGTGGCTGTAGTATATGCTAGCATATTGGTAGCTTGCTCTAAAGGCAGTACAGTGGCTGTAGTATATGCTAGCATATTGGTAGCTTGCTCTAAAGGCAGTACAGTGGCTGTAGTATATGCTAGCATATTGGTAGCTTGCTCTAAAGGCAGTACAGTGGCTGTAGTATATGCTAGCATATTGGTAGCTTGCTCTAAAGGCAGTACAGTGGCTGTAGTATATGCTAGCATATTGGTAGCTTGCTCTAAAGGCAGTACAGTGGCTGTAGTATATGCTAGCATATTGGTAGCTTGCTCTAAAGGCATTACCGTGGCTGTAGTATATGCTAGCATATTGGTAACTTGCTCTAAAGGCATTACCGTGGCTGTAGTATATGCTAGCATATTGTTAGCTTGTGCTACAGACTATGCTAGTATATTGGTAACTTGTGCTACAGACTATGCTAGTATATTGGTAACTTAATAATACAGTGGCTGTAGTATATGCGAGCACCCAGATTATTCCCCCCCCCCCTTTGAAGCTGCTTGTAGCAATTACTAAACCCACATCTCCCTACAGGTAGCAAGTCGTTAATCGTTATCATACCTGCCAATACATTCTCTACGATAGCGCCTCAAGCCAACTTCCACCCTCAATGTTAACACATATCAACCCCTACCACAGTCAATGTTAACACATACCAACCCCTACCACAGCCAATGTTAACACAATACCAACAGCCACAGCCAATGTTAACACAATACCACCAGCCACAGCCAATGTTAACACAATACCACCAACCACAGCCAATGTTAACACAATACCACCAACGACAGCCAATGTTAACACAATACCACCAACGACAGCCAATGTTAACACATACCACCAACGACAGCCAATGTTAACACAATACCACCAACCACAGCCAATGTTAACACATACCACCAACGACAGATAACTTAATATTTAGTGATGGACGATGCTTTCTACTGTCTGTCATTTGTATTTACTCCGCAATAAAAACCATTCTACAGTGTGACAGTGTGTAACTAGAGGTGTGACAGTGTGTAACTAGAGGTGTGACAGTGTGTTAAGATTAGAGGTGTGACAGTGTGTTAAGATTAGAGGTGTGACAGTGTGTTAAGACTAGAGGTGTGACAGTGTGTAACTAGAGGTGTGACAGTGTGTAACTAGAGGTGTGACAGTGTGTTAAGATTAGACGTGTGACAGTGTGTTAAGATTAGAGGTGTGACAGTGTGTTAAGACTAGAGGTGTGACAGTGTGTAACTAGAGGTGTGACAGTGTGTTAAGACTAGAGGTGTGACAGTGTGTAACTAGAGGTGTGACAGTGTGTTAAGACTAGAGGTGTGACAGTGTGTAACTAGAGGTGTGACAGTGTGTAACTAGAGGTGTGACAGTGTGTTAAGACTAGAGGTGTGACAGTGTGTTACTAGAGGTGTGACAGTGTGTAACTAGAGGTGTGACAGTGTGTTAAGACTAGAGGTGTGACAGTGTGTAACTAGAGGTGTGACAGTGTGTTAAGACTAGAGGTGTGACAGTGTGTAACTAGAGGTGTGACAGTGTGTTAAGACTAGAGGTGTGACAGTGTGTAACTAGAGGTGTGACAGTGTGTTACTAGAGGTGTGACAGTGTGTTACTAGAGGTGTGACAGTGTGTTACTAGAGGTGTGACAGTGTGTTACTAGAGGTGTGACAGTGTGTAACTAGAGGTGTGACAGTGTGTTAAGACTAGAGGTGTGACAGTGTGTAACTAGAGGTGTGACAGTGTGTTAAGACTAGAGGTGTGACAGTGTGTAACTAGAGGTGTGACAGTGTGTTAAGACTAGAGGTGTGACAGTGTGTAACTAGAGGTGTGACAGTGTGTTACTAGAGGTGTGACAGTGTGTTACTAGAGGTGTGACAGTGTGTTACTAGAGGTGTGACAGTGTGTTACTAGAGGTGTGACAGTGTGTTACTAGAGGTGTGACAGTGTGTAACTAGAGGTGTGACAGTGTGTTAAGACTAGAGGTGTGACAGTGTGTAACTAGAGGTGTGACAGTGTGTTAAGACTAGAGGTGTGACAGTGTGTAACTAGAGGTGTGACAGTGTGTAACTAGAGGTGTGACAGTGTGATAAGACTAGAGGTGTGACAGTGTGTAACTAGAGGTGTGACAGTGTGTTACTAGAGGTGTGACAGTGTGTAACTAGAGGTGTGACAGTGTGTTAAGACTAGAGGTGTGACAGTGTGTAACTAGAGGTGTGACAGTGTGTTAAGACTAGAGGTGTGACAGTGTGTAACTAGAGGTGTGACAGTGTGTTAAGACTAGAGGTGTGACAGTGTGTAACTAGAGGTGTGACAGTGTGTTACTAGAGGTGTGACAGTGTGTTACTAGAGGTGTGACAGTGTGTTACTAGAGGTGTGACAGTGTGTTACTAGAGGTGTGACAGTGTGTTACTAGAGGTGTGACAGTGTGTTACTAGAGGTGTAACAGTGTGTTACTAGAGGTGTGACAGTGTGTAACTAGAGGTGTGACAGTGTGTTAAGACTAGAGGTGTGACAGTGTGTAACTAGAGGTGTGACAGTGTGTTAAGACTAGAGGTGTGACAGTGTGTAACTAGAGGTGTGACAGTGTGTTAAGACTAGAGGTGTGACAGTGCGTTACTAGAGGTGTGACAGTGTGTTACTAGAGGTGTGACAGTGTGTTACTAGAGGTGTGACAGTGTGTTACTAGAGGTGTGACAGTGTGTTACTAGAGGTGTGACAGTGTCCCACATCACAAACATCCTCAGATTTTCCACATCACAAACATCCTTTGATGTCCCACTTCACAAACATCCTCAGATGTCCCACATCACAAACATCCAGAGATGTCCCACATCACAAACATCCAGAGATGTCCCACATCACAAACATCCAGAGATGTCCCACATCACAAACATCCTCAGATGTCCCACATCACAAACATCCAGAGATGTCCCACATCACAAACATCCTTTGATGTCCCACATCACAAACATCCTCAGATGTCCCACATCACAAACATCCCCAGATGTCCCACATCACAAACACCCTTTGATGTCCCACATCACAAACATCCAGAGATGTCCCACATCACAAACATCCTCAGATGTCCCACATCACAAACATCCAGAGATGTCCCACATCACAAACATCCTCAGATTTTCCACATCACAAACATCCTTTGATGTCCCACTTCACAAACATCCTCAGATGTCCCACATCACAAACATCCAGAGATGTCCCACATCACAAACATCCTCAGATGTCCCACATCACAAACATCCAGAGATGTCCCACATCACAAACATCCTCAGATTTTCCACATCACAAACATCCTTTGATGTCCCACATCACAAACATCCTCAGATGTCCCACATCACAAACATCCCCAGATGTCCCACATCACAAACACCCTTTGATGTCCCACATCACAAACATCCAGAGATGTCCCACATCACAAACATCCAGAGATGTCCCACATCACAAACATCCTCAGATGTCACACATCACAAACATCCCCAGATGTCCCACATCACAAACATCCTCAGATGTCCCACATCACAAACATCCTCAGATGTCCCACATTACAAACATCCTTAGATGTCACACATCACAAACATCCAGAGATTGATGCGGTTAATTGAAACGGGTCGAATAAATTCAAACGTGCATCTTAACGTCATTATCTCAAGAGAAAACATGTTGGCTGGAAATGGAGGTAGCCGCCTCGTCTTTACCGTAATAGATGGCTTGATTGGTTCAAGTCAATGTTTCAGCACGTGTTTCGGTGAGTTTTTATTTGGTTGCTAGCGCTCTCTTACCCGACCCACTTCTCAGGCTAACCTTTAACCCCTAGAAACTTAACAAACGTCGACCCTCTGGCTTTTGTTTTGTTAAAACATCCAGGCCGTACGGAGGGTTAAAAGTTCTCATGTTACTCAGGGCTGGGGGAAATAACTTGCTTTGAATGTAGCACCTAGTCGCTCCAACTGGGGGGGGGGGGAGGGGTTGAACATCAGCACATCAAGTAAATGGTTGAAGGGTTCAACGTCAGCACATCAAGTAAATGGTTGGAGGGGAGGGGTTCAACATCAGCACATCAAGTAAATGGTTGAGTTCAACATCAGCACATCAAGTAAATGATTGAGTTCAACGTCAGCACATCAAGTAAATGGTTGGAGGGTTCAACATCAGTACATCAAGTAAATGGTTGGAGGGGAGGGGTTCAACATCAGCACATCAGGTAAATGGTTGGAGGGGTTCAACATCAGCACATCAAGTAAATGGTTGGAGGGTTCAACATCAGTACATCAAGTAAATGGTTGGAGGGGAGGGGTTCAACATCAGCACATCAAGTAAATGGTTGAGTTCAACATCAGCACATCAAGTAAATGGTTGGAGGGTTGAACATCAGCACATCAAGTAAATGGTTGGAGGATTCAACATCAGCACATCAAGTAAATGATTGGAGGGGAGGGGTTGAACATCAGCACATCAAGTAAATGGTTGGAGGATTCAACATCAGCACATCAAGTAAATGATTGGAGGGGAGGGGTTGAACATCAGCACATCAAGTAAATGGTTGGAGGGGAGGGGTTGAACATCAGCACATCAAGTAAATGGTTGAAGGGTTCAACATCAGCACATCAAGTAAATGGTTGGAGGGGAGGGGTTCAACATCAGCACATCAGGTAAATGGTTGAGTTCAACATCAGCACATCAAGTAAATGATTGAGTTCAACGTCAGCACATCAAGTAAATGGTTGAAGGGTTCAACGTCAGCACATCAAGTAAATGGTTGGAGGATTCAACATCAGCACATCAAGTAAATGGTTGGGGGGTTCAACGTCAGCACATCAAGTAAATGGTTGGAGGATTCAACATCAGCACATCAAGTAAATGGTTGGGGGGTTCAACGCCAGCACATCAAGTAAATGGTTGGAGGGGAGGGGTTCAACATCAGCACATCAAGTAAATGGTTGAAGGGTTCAACATCAGCACATCAAGTAAATGGTTGGAGGGGAGGGGTTGAACATCAGCACATCAAGTAAATGGTTGAGTTCAACATCAGCACATCAAGTAAATGATTGAGTTCAACGTCAGCACATCAAGTAAATGGTTGAAGGGTTCAACATCAGCACATCAAGTAAATTGTTGAGTACAACGTAAGCATATCAAGTAAATGGTTGGAGGGTTCAACGTCAGCACATCAAGTAAATGGTTGGAGGGGTTCAACATCAGCACATCAAGTAAATGATTGGAGGGTTCAACATCAGCGTATCAAGTAAATGGTTGGAGGGGAGGGGTTGAACATCAGCACATCAGGTAAATGGTTGGAGGGGAGGGGTTCAACATCAGCACATCAGGTAAATGGTTGGAGGGGTTCAACATCAGCACATCAAGTAAATGATTGGAGGGTTCAACATCAGCGTATCAAGTAAATGGTTGGAGGGGAGGGGTTGAACATCAGCACATCCAGTAAATGGTTGGAGGGTTCAACATCAGCGTATCAAGTAAATGTTTGGAAGTGGTTCAACAATAAAAAAAATTGGTACAATGAAGCTACAATAAAAATGTTCTAAAGAACAAATTTGACACCACGTATGTCAGCTCTAGAAGCTTCCCGGCGCTGCCAGAGATGGCAGTTATTGCATAGAGCTGCCAGAGATGGCAGTTATTGCATAGAGCTGCCAGAGATGGCAGTTATTGCATAGAGATGCCAGAGATGGCAGTTATTGCATAGAGCTGCCAGAGATGGCAGTTATTGCATAGAGATGCCAGAGATGGCAGTTATTGCATAGAGATGCCAGAAATGGCAGTTATTGCATAGAGCTGCCAGAGATGGCAGTTATTGCATAGAGATGCCAGAGATGGCAGTTATTGCATAGAGCTGCCAGAGATGGCAGTTATTGCATAGACCTGCCAGAGATGGCAGTTATTGCATAGAGCTGCCAGAGATGGCAGTTATTGCATAGAGCTGCCAGAGATGGCAGTTATTGCATAGAGATGCCAGAGATGGCAGTTATTGCATAGAGATGCCAGAGATGGCAGTTATTGCATAGAGCTGCCGGGGATGGCAGTTATTGCATAGAGCTGCCAGAGATGGCAGTTATTGCATAGAGCTGCCAGAGATGGCAGTTATTGCATAGAGCTGCCAGAGATGGCAGTTATTGCATAGAGCTGCCAGAGATGGCAGTTATTGCATAGACCTGCCAGAGATGGCAGTTATTGCATAGAGCTGCCAGAGATGGCAGTTATTGCATAGAGCTGCCAGAGATGGCAGTTATTGCATAGAGCTGCCTGTTGACGTCATACACAAAAATTGACTTCTTTTGAAACAAAAATCAGCAATGAAATTTTAGACGCCGATTTTCAGGTAGAAGATTTACCCGACATAAGTTGTAGACACTAATTAGCACCAAATGGCATGCAGGCTCACACATAAGCAGACACACATTTAAGTGCGAAGTACACGGTCAACCAGCGAAACAAGCAGTGTGAAGTACACAGTCACGGTTGAATGGGTAGCAGGTCATTCACAGTTGAATGGGTAGTGGGACAGTCACAGTTGAATGGGTAGTGGGACAGTCACAGTTGAATGGGTAGTGGGACAGTCACAGTTGAATGGGTAGTGGGACAGTCACAGTTGAATGGGTAGTGGGACAGTCACAGTTGAATGGGTAGTGGGACAGTCACAGTTGAATGGGTAGTAGGACAGTCACAGTTGAATGGGTAGTGGGACAGTCACAGTTGAATGGGTAGTGGGACAGTCACAGTTGAATGGGTAGTGGGACAGTCACAGTTGAATGGGTAGTAGGACAGTCACCAAACTGTACATCACATTGACCAAACTGAGCACCCTCTGAAAGTTTAGACCCCTTTGATATTTTAGACCCCTTTGATATTTTAGACCCCTTTGATATTTAGACCCCTCTGATAGTTTAGACCAGGGGTCTCCAAACTTTTCAGCCCGAGGGCCGCATTAACTATAAAAAATCAGTTCGGGGACAGAGTATTTTCCAGACATCTCTTCGGGGAGGTAGATCCCCGCCCCCCCCCCCCTGAAGAATGTCTACCTAATCTCCCCCCCCCCACGAAATATAATTAATATAGAAATATATACAAATTTTAAGTGTCATCGTCCACCCCCCCCCCCCCCCCCCGGAGAAAAAAGTCTGACAACACACACCAAGCCCAAGAAGTTTGTTCTCAAATGGTTCTTCACGTATTTCATTCATGAAAATGTTTGTTCACACGGGTATGTTGTTGCAAAATTTGAAAGGTACTTTGATGCAAAAGTTTTAGGAGAGTCTTCCTTGGTCGAAAAAGTATTTAAAAAACCCACCCTTCCTTCTTTGAACTAGTCTCTAAGGAGGTCAATTTCTTGCAATTAAGTGACCTCCAGCTGCAGTTCATCTTTGCAACTGGCCACATTTGCTTCAAATGTTTTGAAACAGTCTCACATCTTCTGCCTTAGGATCCAATTCAGCAAACCGCTACTAAAAATGCAGCAGGAGGTCTTTGATGATCTCGCATGTAAATGACCTGGGGGACATCTGTTGCTTTAGCTATGAAGACCTTGCACTGGTGGGTGTATAGATCAGAAATTAGATTTCCCTAATTTGTAGTTTTAGGTTCAGAAAATTTAAATGACGTGTTATGTTTGCTGCAGAGGCCAATTTTTATATTTTTTATCAGACATTAATGGCAGAAGCTTGCTTTGTTTTCCAGGAAGTCACCTATTTCTTTTCTTAACTTAAATACTAAATACCCTGCTCAGAACTTTCTCAAAACTTAGTCATTTTTACTGGTAAATCTTGCGATTCTCTGTTTGTATCCAGAGTTTCTTCCAGGCATCTCTTCGGGGGGGCGAAGCCCCCCCGAAAATTTTTTACCGCCCCCCCGAACGAAATGAAATTTATATAATTTATATAGAAAATATATACTTTTAACAGTGTCCGCCCCCCCCCCCCCCCCGAAGAAAGTTTACCGCCCCCCCCCCCCCCCGAAGATTTCAAGTGCCCCCCCGGAGAAAAAAGTCTGGAAGAAACACTGTTTGTATCTTTCAACATTGCTCTGAACTATCTGTGGTTGAGCTCATGTGACCTTATACGTTAACCATCTTCAACACATGATTCACTACACTGCGTATGTCCACATAAGTAGCACACAAAGCTTGCTGGTGAATAAATAATACAGTGCAGGAACATTGGTTGTGGAATGTTTTTCTCATTACACATCTGCTCTGCTTGTCCAACCAACCTTTCTTTATGCCACTAATGTTCTTCCTCCGTCAACAGTCAGGTAACTGGGGTTAGTCCAGTCCAAGATATAATTAGCAAATTTTTGTTTCAAATCATTGAATATATCTTCTCCGGTAACAGTGTCATAAAAGCCATCTCTTGTGTTATGTTTATGTCTTCATCCACACCTCTAATAAACACAAGCAGTTGAGAGGTGGAACAGCTGTCCAGCGACTCATTCATTGCAATTGAAAAATTGCGAAACTTGCTTGCAATTTTCGCTATTTGAGTCACAGTGTTTCACCAATGTCTGCAACACGGTGGGCAACGGTAGTTGCACCGAAAGCTACATTTTCAAATTGTTTTGCATTTTCTGGGCAAAGTTCCTCAGCCACCTCCAACAAACATTTTTTTTTCCATGGACAAAAAGATCCCCGCGGGCCGGATGAGAGGACCTCGCGGGCCGTAGTTTGGAGACCGCTGGTTTAGACAGAGCTTAGACCCTGTTGTCCGATGCCGTAAATACAAATGTTCCGATCGCCTTTGATTTTCACCAGAGCGTCACACTTGTAATGCGCGATAACGTTGTGCGCATTCAGCTGGAAAGGATCTCATTGATGACTGCGTCTGCTATTGATACAAGACAAAAGCCTGGCCACGTGACGTCTGGTAGATTAGTGTTGCCAGTTTTTTCTAGAGTAGAATCCCAGCTCCGCGCAGGAGTACAGCAAACAACCAATCGCTGGGCGTGTTTGACATTGGTAAAGTACAGATCGTTTGATTGGTCGTCGCTGGCTGGTATATGCTAGCGGCATTGTTGCACTGCTGGGTCAGTGAGGGCAGTCACTGGGGAGGCAGGGTGGGGGTGCTGATTTGGAGGGGTGGAGAGGGAGGTGTTGTACACATTTGGAGGGGTGGAGAGGGAGGTGTTGTACTGATTTGGAGGGGTGGAGAGGGCGGTGTTGTACTGATTTGGAGGGGTGGAGAGGGCGGTGTTGTACAGATTTGGAGGGGTGGAGAGGGAGGTGTTGTGCTGATTTGGAGGGGTGGAGAGGGAGGTGTTGTGCTGATTTGGAGGGGTGGAGAGGGAGGTGTTGTACACATTTGGAGGGGTGGAGAGGGAGGTGTTGTACTGATTTGGAGGGGTGGAGAGGGCGGTGTTGTACTGATTTGGAGGGGTGGAGAGGGCGGTGTTGTACAGATTTGGAGGGGTGGAGAGGGAGGTGTTGTACTGATTTGGAGGGGTGGAGAGGGAGGTGTTGTACTGATTTGGAGGGGTGGAGAGGGAGGTGTTGTACAGATTTGGAGGGGTGGAGAGGGAGGTGTTGTACTGATTTGGAGGGGTGAAGAGGGAGGTGTTGTACTGATTTGGAGGGGTGGAGAGGGCGGTGTTGTACTGATTTGGAGGGGTGGAGAGGGAGGTGTTGTACTGATTTGGAGGGGTGGAGAGGGAGGTGTTGTACTGATTTGGAGGGGTGGAGAGGGCGGTGTTGTACAGATTTGGAGGGGTAGAGAGGGAGGTGTTGTGCTGATTTCGAGGGGTGGAGAGGGCGGTGTTGTGCTGATTTGGAGGGGTGGAGAGGGAGGTGTTGTGCTGATTTGGAGGGGTGGAGAGGGAGGTGTTGTACTGATTTGGAGGGGTGGAAAGGGAGGTGTTGTACTGATTTGGAGGGGTGGAGAGGGCGGTGTTGTACAGATTTGGAGGGGTGAAGAGGGAGGTGTTGTGCTGATTTCGAGGGGTGGAGAGGGAGGTGTTGTACACATTTGGAGGGGTGGAGAGGGAGGTGTTGTACTGATTTGGAGGGGTGGAGAGGGAGGTGTTGTACTGATTTGGAGGGGTGGAGAGGGAGGTGTTGTACTGATTTGGAGGGGTGGAGAGGGAGGTGTTGTGCTGATTTGGCATGTCACCATTCACCTCCATGTGTCACCAGTCACCTCCATGTGTCACCAGTCACCTCTGTGTGTGAGCACTAGACGACTCAGTCTTCTATTGACGGGCCGCGAGTCGATGACGCCTATCAATACCCGCCAGCATGATAGTCTCTGTTGTACACCCTCTCACCAACATGGGGTTGCTAGTGTTACAATGGTTTATTGTAACATTATTTGTTCAACAACCTCACACTCAATACATGATTAGAGAGACTGCATTTCTTCTTCAAGGCATGAAAGACATCTGCATAACAGTTTAAATAAAAGGTGACTACAGCCAAAGTTGGTTGTCTTTATCTAGCCTGAAACTCAATTTTGAACCTCCACTACACATTTAAGTTGAGTTGTTATCGATTTTTTGACCAATAAACAGTGTGAAGCAGTAAGCTCTACAATGAAAGTACGTGTTTCACACTACAATGTAAAACACTACAATGTAAAACACTACAATGTAAAACACTACAATGTAAAACACTACAATGTAAAACACTACAATGTAAAACACTACAATGTAAAACACTACAATGTAAAACACTACAATGTAAAACACTACAATGTAAAACACTACAATGTAAAACACTACAATGTAAAACACTACAATGTAAAACACTACAAAGTATCTCTAAACTGTGATATCAGCCAATTAGTGAGTAACCCATTCTGTTTAGAGGTGATAACGATGCCACTTCGTTCAGTTTCTCAAATCTTGAATGACAATTCTCTGTTTCCTTATAACTTGATGTCGTGAATTCCCATTGAGAGGGTAAGCAGCAGTAGTCATTTAGACTGAGCTTGAGTGATCTTCTGTTGAAGTTTTATTTGAATTAATTTATCAAATACTTCTGAACTGTTGTTCACGAAAAGCTCGTGGGATGTTGGCAAGTCAGATGCTAGAGTTTAGCCGGGTGATAGAGTTTAGCCAGGTGATAGAGTTTAGCCAGATGCTAGAGTTTAGCCGGGAGCTAGAGTTTAGCCAGATGCTAGAGTTTAGCCGGGAGCTAGAGTTTAGCCAGGTGATAGAGTTTAGCCGGGTGATAGAGTTTAGCCGGGAGCTAGAGTTTAGCCGGGTGATAGAGTTTAGCCGGGAGCTAGAGTTTAGCCGGGAGCTAGAGTTTAGCCGGGAGCTAGAGTTTAGCCAGGTGATAGAGTTTAGCTGGGTGCAAGAGTTTAGCCAGGTGATAGAGTTTAGCCGGGAGCTAGAGTTTAGCCGGGTGATAGAGTTTAGCCGGGAGCTAGAGTTTAGCCGGGTGCAAGAGTTTAGCCGGGTAATAGAGTTTAGCCAAGTGATAAAGTTTAGCCGTCTGATAGAGTTTAGCCAGGAGATAGAGTTTAGCCGGGTGCTAGAGTTCGATTTGCTGGAACTTAGACATGAATATATGTTCAAACTTGACGCTCAATAGATTGCTGCTTTACTCTAACAATATTGGTAGAGACAGACGAAGATCTTGGTCGAAACTTGTATTGTAACTGTCCTCAATTTGTGGAAACTTGTATTGTAACTGTCCTCAATTTGTGGAAACTTGTATTGTAACTGTCCTCAATTTGTGATCTTACTATCACTAAATAATATTTTAAAAATTAAAACTGCTTAGCTGCAGAAACGTTTGTCAGATTATGTGCAAATAAAGACGGCAACATGAGACATTAGTCACGTTGTTGTGAAGATAAAACATGACACTGCTTAGACAATTGATTTAGCATTAGTGGTTTGTTATTTACGTTTGTGGGGGAAAGGTGGGTGTTCGTGTGTGAAAAGGTGTGAGTGTGAAAAGGTGTGAGTGCGAAAAGGTGTGATTGTGTATACGTGTGCGTGTGTGTGTAGAAAGGTGTGTCTACCCACGAGGCAAGTCAGAATGAAATCATGTAAATGACGAGATGGAATGATGATGGCTTTGAGAACCGTCCTCCCGCCGCCACCCCCCCCCCCCTCCCCGCCATCCCCGTCTGTATTGGACAGCACCCAGGTTTTCTCTTGACGCTTCTTGTCTTATATCATCCTAAGATATCCACAGTATGTTATTGACTTTCACCAACATATTTTAGGTGATATGTTCACATTGTATGTTCATCAGCTATTTTCAATCATCTTTAACCTCCGTATGCCAATATTCTCTGTTGCTATGTTGTCACCACAAAATGAATCTTTAAGTCACGTGTGTAATGGGCTGGATTCAATAGTTTTACGTGGTTTCTTTTCATCTCGTGAATATTCTTATTTTTCAAACAAATATTTGTTTAAGATAAGAAGTAAGTACACAATGCTAAACGTTTGAGGTATATTTGAATCTTAAAGTCTTCCAGATATCAGTACCGAACAAAACCGAACGTTAATTCAAAAATACAACAATTGAAGTCTTCCAGCACAATGGCCTCCTACAATAGGGTCCCCGCAAAAATGAAAATTAACGGGTCGTCTGTTAACTGTCGTCACTAGCTGACCGCCATGATGTCACATGTCTAGACTGTTACAACCGTTATAGTATCTAATTCACCTCATCCTACAGCCTACCTGAACATTATATTGCTAACTTTAACAATCTTCCTTGCCCAATATCATGTGTCAGATTCCCCCGATCCCTTGCCCATAGTGACAATCCCCCTCGATCCCTTGCCCATAATGACAGTCCTCCTGATGGTTACACCTAAATTTATTTAAGACATGTATGGGGTACAAAGTACCAGTATGAGTACCTCATATCAATACACTGGTCCTAGCGCTCTAGTAGTCTCACGGTCCTCACAATATTTTCAGCCAGCGACCCCACCCAAGCTGAATCCGCCCCTGCCATGTGTTGGGCTGTTAGGCCAGTGGGTAGAATAGACATGTGAATAAGATGGGCCACTGACGAGCAAGTACCGCAAATATCCGCCCCTGCCATGTGTTGGGCTGTTAGGCCAGTGGGTAGAATAGACATGTGAATAAGATGGGCCACTGACGAGCAAGTACCTCAAATATCCGCCCCTGCCATGTGTTGGGCTGTTAGGCAAGCATCAGCCAAAACAAACAAACATCAACTGGGCCTAACTATGAATTCATCTGATGGATAAATAGCAAACAGTCCTCAGCTGTCGGAATGGCGCTAATGTCATTTTGTTGGATTCAGATTTCCGTTAGTCTGTGATGTGGGGAGCTCTCGAATTAGTTGAGGAATGTGTACAAAGGTAGGCGCTTTTACCTGTCCATAGACTTTTCTTTCTCGTGCTGCTCTTCATATCCCATCAACCCCGGAAGTCTAATGGCATCTCTGGGGTAGCTTTCTGGTGTCGTTAATCATGGGACGGGGCCAGAGTCCAAGCTAAGACTTCTGTCTGTGGAGACGTTTTTAAATCAACTGATGTGGGTACAACAGCCAAAACAATTCCCTGGTCGTTTTAAAATTGACGAGAAACAGTTGAATGAGATCCTTGAGAAACAGTTTAATTATGATCTTTTAGAAAACGTTTAATAAGATCTTTGAAAAACAGTTTAATGAGAACAAATAAGCTGGATGTACACATCAGACATGAACAAATCAGCTGGATGTACACATCAAACATGAACAAATCAGCTGGATGTACAAATCAAAAATGAACAAATCAGCTGGATGTACTCACCAAACATGAACAAATCAGCTGGATGTACACATCAGACATGAACAAATCAGCTGGATGTACACATCAAACATGAACAAATCAGCTGGATGTACACATCAGACATGAACAAATCAGCTGGATGTACACATCAGACATGAACAAATCAGATGGATGTACACATCAAACATGAACAAATCAGCTGGATGTACACATCAGACATGAACAAATCAGCTGGATGTACACATCAGACATGAACAAATCAGCTGGATGTACACATCAGACATGAACAAATCAGCTGGATGTACACATCAAACATGAACAAATCAGCTGGATGTACACATCAGACATGAACGAATCAGCTGGATGTACACATCAGACATGAACAAATCAGCTGGATGTACACATCAGACATGAACAAATCAGCTGGATGTACACATCAAACATGAACAAATCAGCTGGATGTACACATCAGACATGAACAAATCAGTTGGGAAAATCAAACATGAAGAGTTAAACAAAAGCTTGATCAAATATTGGCTTCTTGCACACACATTTAAACGGTTCTTTTATTGGGCCACTTAATGCTACAGGAGTAACGGTAACGATCTGTACCTGCCATGTACACACACACACACACACACACACATATATATATATATATATATATATATATATATATATATATATATATATATATATATATATATATATATATATATATATATAATATTTTAAAAAGGAATTTCAATTTTATCTTTATATCACGATAGCTAATTGCATAAAGAACGTTAAATGTGATTTCCTTTATTGAGTGCAGGTGGTAAAACTTGGCTTTTTTATCGTAAGTGAACCGAGTTTTCCAGGGTCATTCTGTCTGGGGTATTAATAGTATATTGCTCGACCAGCTGGGTTCTGTGATAGCGTTATACGTTGGAGCTGTATGCAACCATCTTTTTGTGATATCTTTATATGTTGGAGCTGTATGCAACCATCTGTTTGTGATATCTTTATATGTTGGAGCTGTATGCAACCATCTTTTTGTGATATCTTTATATGTTGGAGCTGTATGCAACCATCTTTTTGTGATATCTTTATATGTTGGAGCTGTATGCAACCATCTTTTTGTGATATCTTTATATGTTGGAGCTGTATGCAACCATTTTGTTTTGAGCAATGATTTTGTAGTGAGCATTATTTGTTGGGAATCATGCTTGTGTATAAAGTAATGTTTCTATTGTAGTCGTTGCTTTAGGGCATGTATAAAGGAAGGTTTGTCGTTGCTTTAAGGTGTGTATAAAGTAAGGTTTGTCATAGCTTTAGGGTATGTATAAAGTATTTCATTGCTTTAGGGTATGTATAAAGTATTTCATTGCTTTAGGGTATGTATAAAGTATTTCATTGCTTTAGGGTATGTATAAAGTAAGGTTTGTCGTAGCTTTAGGGTATGTATAAAGTAAGGTTTGTCGTTGCTTTATGTATAAAGTAAGGTTTGTCATAGCTTTAGGGTATGTATAAAGTAAGGTTTGTCATTGCTTTATGTGTAAAGTAAGGTTTGTCATTGCTTTATGTGTAAAGTAAGGTTTGTCATAGCTTTATGTATAAAGTAAGGTTTGTCATAGCTTTAGGGTATGTATAAAGTAAGGTTTGTCATAGCTTTATGTGTAAAGTAAGGTTTGTCATTGCTTTATGTGTAAAGTAAGGTTTGTCATTGCCTTATGTGTAAAGTAAGGTTTGTCATAGCTTTATGTATAAAGTAAGGTTTGTCATTGCTTTATGTGTAAAGTAAGGTTTGTCATTGCTTTATGTGTAAAGAAGAGAAATGTACTGAGTGGCTATAGATCTCTGTTGACACCTGAAGTCTAAACAAACAGACGGATGGGGTTTGGTGTGGCAGTACAGGTACCTGGGGGAGGTGCTCCTGGAGTGCGGTCACGTGGCATGCCTCAAGTTGTTCATTTTACAGATCTATTCAGTTACCGCATGGTAGATTGTTCAAGCCATCACGATAGACGTCTGTTCATTCAGTGCAGCCATCTTGAATGGTAGACTTCTGTTCATTAAGAAACATATAATTTGGCCCATTGAGTTTTGGAGTTTAGGCAAGCATTTGTTCCATATCGTGATCCAGCTGTGACATTTGAATACAGGGGGGAGACGAGGTAATCAAGATAACCTGCTTCTTTCATCCTCTCCCCGCCCTCCCCGCCCACTCTATTGTATGCTGTATCCCATCTGGACACGGTTGTACAGAGAAAAAAATGAGACTTAGTACAATGGAAATCTTCCAATATGAGCTTTGAAAAAACGAGTGTGAGGATATGGCAGCGTGGTGATAGTGCCGAGACTTGTAGAGTGCTGCACCCAGGAGTTTGTTAGAAAAGATGTTGGGAAGTTGTTTGAGAAAATACCACGATAGTTGCTTGTTGTTTTTTTATCGTGCTGAGCTGAAGGCTGGAGTTATGCCATCATTTCTGGGACTATTGTTTACTTTAGACCAACTTAAAACGTCGACTACATTATGTGCTAATGTAAAAACAGTGCCATCTATCACCTATCCTTGTATTTACATACAGTTTTTGTGTGCCTGTTACCAGCAGGAATTATTTATCTTTTGACATCAGTATGTTCGCGTAGGAAGCCACTGAGGCAGCTGCAAGCAGGCACACAACCGAGGGACTACTTTTTTGCTTCAGTTTGTTGAGTAGATCTGTGAAATCATTCGAGGGACGCAGATATTTCTTCTGTTTGAAAGACGGTCTTAAATGGAGGATTTTCATTCGACTTCGTTACTTTTAACTCTAAACAATCAAATGTATGGATAAAAACACCCACTACATGTCTAGATAAATAGTTTGATCAATGATTCCGTCGGAATGTTTTCTTTGAAGACTTCTTTGAAGTGTTACAACTGCTAATATTTCATTTTGGATTGACCGTGTAATGACATGTTTGTCATGGACAGTGGCTTTCCCACCTTACCCAGCTTCTGATTTCCATTTCACATTTAGCCAGTCCATACAGTTGAAAAGCTGACATTTTTTTGTGATTTACAGTTTTAAATGACCAGTTTGTTAGAGAATGAGATTTAAAATCTGGCCATTTTGTGATTTAAAATTAAAGTATTGCCAGGTTGTAATATATTTTATTTGAAATCTGGCCACTTTGTGATTTGGATTGGAACTCTCCAACATGTCCAGGTCAATGCGAAGACAAGACTCGGACATGCAGGTAAGCTGTGAGTCCAGGTTTAGATCGCGCTCTTGTTGTCTCTGTTTAACGCTACGTGTAATACAGTGGCTGTAGTATATGCTAGCATATTGGTAGCTTGCTCTAAAGGCAGTACAGTGGCTGTAGTATATGCTAGCATATTGGTAGCTTGCTCTAAAGGCAGTACAGTGGCTGTAGTATATGCTAGCATATTGGTAGCTTGCTCTAAAGGCAGTACAGTGGCTGTAGTATATGCTAGCATATTGGTAGCTTGCTCTAAAGGCAGTACAGTGGCTGTAGTATATGCTAGCATATTGGTAGCTTGCTCTAAAGGCAGTACAGTGGCTGTAGTATATGCTAGCATATTGGTAGCTTGCTCTAAAGGCATTACCGTGGCTGTAGTATATGCTAGCATATTGGTAACTTGCTCTAAAGGCATTACCGTGGCTGTAGTATATGCTAGCATATTGTTAGCTTGTGCTACAGACTATGCTAGTATATTGGTAACTTGTGCTACAGACTATGCTAGTATATTGGTAACTTAATAATACAGTGGCTGTAGTATATGCGAGCACCCAGATTATTCCCCCCCCCCCTTTGAAGCTGCTTGTAGCAATTACTAAACCCACATCTCCCTACAGGTAGCAAGTCGTTAATCGTTATCATACCTGCCAATACATTCTCTACGATAGCGCCTCAAGCCAACTTCCACCCTCAATGTTAACACATATCAACCCCTACCACAGTCAATGTTAACACATACCAACCCCTACCACAGCCAATGTTAACACAATACCAACAGCCACAGCCAATGTTAACACAATACCACCAGCCACAGCCAATGTTAACACAATACCACCAACCACAGCCAATGTTAACACAATACCACCAACGACAGCCAATGTTAACACAATACCACCAACGACAGCCAATGTTAACACATACCACCAACGACAGCCAATGTTAACACAATACCACCAACCACAGCCAATGTTAACACATACCACCAACGACAGATAACTTAATATTTAGTGATGGACGATGCTTTCTACTGTCTGTCATTTGTATTTACTCCGCAATAAAAACCATTCTACAGTGTGACAGTGTGTAACTAGAGGTGTGACAGTGTGTAACTAGAGGTGTGACAGTGTGTTAAGATTAGAGGTGTGACAGTGTGTTAAGATTAGAGGTGTGACAGTGTGTTAAGACTAGAGGTGTGACAGTGTGTAACTAGAGGTGTGACAGTGTGTAACTAGAGGTGTGACAGTGTGTTAAGATTAGACGTGTGACAGTGTGTTAAGATTAGAGGTGTGACAGTGTGTTAAGACTAGAGGTGTGACAGTGTGTAACTAGAGGTGTGACAGTGTGTTAAGACTAGAGGTGTGACAGTGTGTAACTAGAGGTGTGACAGTGTGTTAAGACTAGAGGTGTGACAGTGTGTAACTAGAGGTGTGACAGTGTGTAACTAGAGGTGTGACAGTGTGTTAAGACTAGAGGTGTGACAGTGTGTTACTAGAGGTGTGACAGTGTGTAACTAGAGGTGTGACAGTGTGTTAAGACTAGAGGTGTGACAGTGTGTAACTAGAGGTGTGACAGTGTGTTAAGACTAGAGGTGTGACAGTGTGTAACTAGAGGTGTGACAGTGTGTTAAGACTAGAGGTGTGACAGTGTGTAACTAGAGGTGTGACAGTGTGTTACTAGAGGTGTGACAGTGTGTTACTAGAGGTGTGACAGTGTGTTACTAGAGGTGTGACAGTGTGTTACTAGAGGTGTGACAGTGTGTAACTAGAGGTGTGACAGTGTGTTAAGACTAGAGGTGTGACAGTGTGTAACTAGAGGTGTGACAGTGTGTTAAGACTAGAGGTGTGACAGTGTGTAACTAGAGGTGTGACAGTGTGTTAAGACTAGAGGTGTGACAGTGTGTAACTAGAGGTGTGACAGTGTGTTACTAGAGGTGTGACAGTGTGTTACTAGAGGTGTGACAGTGTGTTACTAGAGGTGTGACAGTGTGTTACTAGAGGTGTGACAGTGTGTTACTAGAGGTGTGACAGTGTGTAACTAGAGGTGTGACAGTGTGTTAAGACTAGAGGTGTGACAGTGTGTAACTAGAGGTGTGACAGTGTGTTAAGACTAGAGGTGTGACAGTGTGTAACTAGAGGTGTGACAGTGTGTAACTAGAGGTGTGACAGTGTGATAAGACTAGAGGTGTGACAGTGTGTAACTAGAGGTGTGACAGTGTGTTACTAGAGGTGTGACAGTGTGTAACTAGAGGTGTGACAGTGTGTTAAGACTAGAGGTGTGACAGTGTGTAACTAGAGGTGTGACAGTGTGTTAAGACTAGAGGTGTGACAGTGTGTAACTAGAGGTGTGACAGTGTGTTAAGACTAGAGGTGTGACAGTGTGTAACTAGAGGTGTGACAGTGTGTTACTAGAGGTGTGACAGTGTGTTACTAGAGGTGTGACAGTGTGTTACTAGAGGTGTGACAGTGTGTTACTAGAGGTGTGACAGTGTGTTACTAGAGGTGTGACAGTGTGTTACTAGAGGTGTAACAGTGTGTTACTAGAGGTGTGACAGTGTGTAACTAGAGGTGTGACAGTGTGTTAAGACTAGAGGTGTGACAGTGTGTAACTAGAGGTGTGACAGTGTGTTAAGACTAGAGGTGTGACAGTGTGTAACTAGAGGTGTGACAGTGTGTTAAGACTAGAGGTGTGACAGTGCGTTACTAGAGGTGTGACAGTGTGTTACTAGAGGTGTGACAGTGTGTTACTAGAGGTGTGACAGTGTGTTACTAGAGGTGTGACAGTGTGTTACTAGAGGTGTGACAGTGTCCCACATCACAAACATCCTCAGATTTTCCACATCACAAACATCCTTTGATGTCCCACTTCACAAACATCCTCAGATGTCCCACATCACAAACATCCAGAGATGTCCCACATCACAAACATCCAGAGATGTCCCACATCACAAACATCCAGAGATGTCCCACATCACAAACATCCTCAGATGTCCCACATCACAAACATCCAGAGATGTCCCACATCACAAACATCCTTTGATGTCCCACATCACAAACATCCTCAGATGTCCCACATCACAAACATCCCCAGATGTCCCACATCACAAACACCCTTTGATGTCCCACATCACAAACATCCAGAGATGTCCCACATCACAAACATCCTCAGATGTCCCACATCACAAACATCCAGAGATGTCCCACATCACAAACATCCTCAGATTTTCCACATCACAAACATCCTTTGATGTCCCACTTCACAAACATCCTCAGATGTCCCACATCACAAACATCCAGAGATGTCCCACATCACAAACATCCTCAGATGTCCCACATCACAAACATCCAGAGATGTCCCACATCACAAACATCCTCAGATTTTCCACATCACAAACATCCTTTGATGTCCCACATCACAAACATCCTCAGATGTCCCACATCACAAACATCCCCAGATGTCCCACATCACAAACACCCTTTGATGTCCCACATCACAAACATCCAGAGATGTCCCACATCACAAACATCCAGAGATGTCCCACATCACAAACATCCTCAGATGTCACACATCACAAACATCCCCAGATGTCCCACATCACAAACATCCTCAGATGTCCCACATCACAAACATCCTCAGATGTCCCACATTACAAACATCCTTAGATGTCACACATCACAAACATCCAGAGATTGATGCGGTTAATTGAAACGGGTCGAATAAATTCAAACGTGCATCTTAACGTCATTATCTCAAGAGAAAACATGTTGGCTGGAAATGGAGGTAGCCGCCTCGTCTTTACCGTAATAGATGGCTTGATTGGTTCAAGTCAATGTTTCAGCACGTGTTTCGGTGAGTTTTTATTTGGTTGCTAGCGCTCTCTTACCCGACCCACTTCTCAGGCTAACCTTTAACCCCTAGAAACTTAACAAACGTCGACCCTCTGGCTTTTGTTTTGTTAAAACATCCAGGCCGTACGGAGGGTTAAAAGTTCTCATGTTACTCAGGGCTGGGGGAAATAACTTGCTTTGAATGTAGCACCTAGTCGCTCCAACTGGGGGGGGGGGGAGGGGTTGAACATCAGCACATCAAGTAAATGGTTGAAGGGTTCAACGTCAGCACATCAAGTAAATGGTTGGAGGGGAGGGGTTCAACATCAGCACATCAAGTAAATGGTTGAGTTCAACATCAGCACATCAAGTAAATGATTGAGTTCAACGTCAGCACATCAAGTAAATGGTTGGAGGGTTCAACATCAGTACATCAAGTAAATGGTTGGAGGGGAGGGGTTCAACATCAGCACATCAGGTAAATGGTTGGAGGGGTTCAACATCAGCACATCAAGTAAATGGTTGGAGGGTTCAACATCAGTACATCAAGTAAATGGTTGGAGGGGAGGGGTTCAACATCAGCACATCAAGTAAATGGTTGAGTTCAACATCAGCACATCAAGTAAATGGTTGGAGGGTTGAACATCAGCACATCAAGTAAATGGTTGGAGGATTCAACATCAGCACATCAAGTAAATGATTGGAGGGGAGGGGTTGAACATCAGCACATCAAGTAAATGGTTGGAGGATTCAACATCAGCACATCAAGTAAATGATTGGAGGGGAGGGGTTGAACATCAGCACATCAAGTAAATGGTTGGAGGGGAGGGGTTGAACATCAGCACATCAAGTAAATGGTTGAAGGGTTCAACATCAGCACATCAAGTAAATGGTTGGAGGGGAGGGGTTCAACATCAGCACATCAGGTAAATGGTTGAGTTCAACATCAGCACATCAAGTAAATGATTGAGTTCAACGTCAGCACATCAAGTAAATGGTTGAAGGGTTCAACGTCAGCACATCAAGTAAATGGTTGGAGGATTCAACATCAGCACATCAAGTAAATGGTTGGGGGGTTCAACGTCAGCACATCAAGTAAATGGTTGGAGGATTCAACATCAGCACATCAAGTAAATGGTTGGGGGGTTCAACGCCAGCACATCAAGTAAATGGTTGGAGGGGAGGGGTTCAACATCAGCACATCAAGTAAATGGTTGAAGGGTTCAACATCAGCACATCAAGTAAATGGTTGGAGGGGAGGGGTTGAACATCAGCACATCAAGTAAATGGTTGAGTTCAACATCAGCACATCAAGTAAATGATTGAGTTCAACGTCAGCACATCAAGTAAATGGTTGAAGGGTTCAACATCAGCACATCAAGTAAATTGTTGAGTACAACGTAAGCATATCAAGTAAATGGTTGGAGGGTTCAACGTCAGCACATCAAGTAAATGGTTGGAGGGGTTCAACATCAGCACATCAAGTAAATGATTGGAGGGTTCAACATCAGCGTATCAAGTAAATGGTTGGAGGGGAGGGGTTGAACATCAGCACATCAGGTAAATGGTTGGAGGGGAGGGGTTCAACATCAGCACATCAGGTAAATGGTTGGAGGGGTTCAACATCAGCACATCAAGTAAATGATTGGAGGGTTCAACATCAGCGTATCAAGTAAATGGTTGGAGGGGAGGGGTTGAACATCAGCACATCCAGTAAATGGTTGGAGGGTTCAACATCAGCGTATCAAGTAAATGTTTGGAAGTGGTTCAACAATAAAAAAAATTGGTACAATGAAGCTACAATAAAAATGTTCTAAAGAACAAATTTGACACCACGTATGTCAGCTCTAGAAGCTTCCCGGCGCTGCCAGAGATGGCAGTTATTGCATAGAGCTGCCAGAGATGGCAGTTATTGCATAGAGCTGCCAGAGATGGCAGTTATTGCATAGAGATGCCAGAGATGGCAGTTATTGCATAGAGCTGCCAGAGATGGCAGTTATTGCATAGAGATGCCAGAGATGGCAGTTATTGCATAGAGATGCCAGAAATGGCAGTTATTGCATAGAGCTGCCAGAGATGGCAGTTATTGCATAGAGATGCCAGAGATGGCAGTTATTGCATAGAGCTGCCAGAGATGGCAGTTATTGCATAGACCTGCCAGAGATGGCAGTTATTGCATAGAGCTGCCAGAGATGGCAGTTATTGCATAGAGCTGCCAGAGATGGCAGTTATTGCATAGAGATGCCAGAGATGGCAGTTATTGCATAGAGATGCCAGAGATGGCAGTTATTGCATAGAGCTGCCGGGGATGGCAGTTATTGCATAGAGCTGCCAGAGATGGCAGTTATTGCATAGAGCTGCCAGAGATGGCAGTTATTGCATAGAGCTGCCAGAGATGGCAGTTATTGCATAGAGCTGCCAGAGATGGCAGTTATTGCATAGACCTGCCAGAGATGGCAGTTATTGCATAGAGCTGCCAGAGATGGCAGTTATTGCATAGAGCTGCCAGAGATGGCAGTTATTGCATAGAGCTGCCTGTTGACGTCATACACAAAAATTGACTTCTTTTGAAACAAAAATCAGCAATGAAATTTTAGACGCCGATTTTCAGGTAGAAGATTTACCCGACATAAGTTGTAGACACTAATTAGCACCAAATGGCATGCAGGCTCACACATAAGCAGACACACATTTAAGTGCGAAGTACACGGTCAACCAGCGAAACAAGCAGTGTGAAGTACACAGTCACGGTTGAATGGGTAGCAGGTCATTCACAGTTGAATGGGTAGTGGGACAGTCACAGTTGAATGGGTAGTGGGACAGTCACAGTTGAATGGGTAGTGGGACAGTCACAGTTGAATGGGTAGTGGGACAGTCACAGTTGAATGGGTAGTGGGACAGTCACAGTTGAATGGGTAGTGGGACAGTCACAGTTGAATGGGTAGTAGGACAGTCACAGTTGAATGGGTAGTGGGACAGTCACAGTTGAATGGGTAGTGGGACAGTCACAGTTGAATGGGTAGTGGGACAGTCACAGTTGAATGGGTAGTAGGACAGTCACCAAACTGTACATCACATTGACCAAACTGAGCACCCTCTGAAAGTTTAGACCCCTTTGATATTTTAGACCCCTTTGATATTTTAGACCCCTTTGATATTTAGACCCCTCTGATAGTTTAGACCAGGGGTCTCCAAACTTTTCAGCCCGAGGGCCGCATTAACTATAAAAAATCAGTTCGGGGACAGAGTATTTTCCAGACATCTCTTCGGGGAGGTAGATCCCCGCCCCCCCCCCCCTGAAGAATGTCTACCTAATCTCCCCCCCCCCACGAAATATAATTAATATAGAAATATATACAAATTTTAAGTGTCATCGTCCACCCCCCCCCCCCCCCCCCGGAGAAAAAAGTCTGACAACACACACCAAGCCCAAGAAGTTTGTTCTCAAATGGTTCTTCACGTATTTCATTCATGAAAATGTTTGTTCACACGGGTATGTTGTTGCAAAATTTGAAAGGTACTTTGATGCAAAAGTTTTAGGAGAGTCTTCCTTGGTCGAAAAAGTATTTAAAAAACCCACCCTTCCTTCTTTGAACTAGTCTCTAAGGAGGTCAATTTCTTGCAATTAAGTGACCTCCAGCTGCAGTTCATCTTTGCAACTGGCCACATTTGCTTCAAATGTTTTGAAACAGTCTCACATCTTCTGCCTTAGGATCCAATTCAGCAAACCGCTACTAAAAATGCAGCAGGAGGTCTTTGATGATCTCGCATGTAAATGACCTGGGGGACATCTGTTGCTTTAGCTATGAAGACCTTGCACTGGTGGGTGTATAGATCAGAAATTAGATTTCCCTAATTTGTAGTTTTAGGTTCAGAAAATTTAAATGACGTGTTATGTTTGCTGCAGAGGCCAATTTTTATATTTTTTATCAGACATTAATGGCAGAAGCTTGCTTTGTTTTCCAGGAAGTCACCTATTTCTTTTCTTAACTTAAATACTAAATACCCTGCTCAGAACTTTCTCAAAACTTAGTCATTTTTACTGGTAAATCTTGCGATTCTCTGTTTGTATCCAGAGTTTCTTCCAGGCATCTCTTCGGGGGGGCGAAGCCCCCCCGAAAATTTTTTACCGCCCCCCCGAACGAAATGAAATTTATATAATTTATATAGAAAATATATACTTTTAACAGTGTCCGCCCCCCCCCCCCCCCCGAAGAAAGTTTACCGCCCCCCCCCCCCCCCGAAGATTTCAAGTGCCCCCCCGGAGAAAAAAGTCTGGAAGAAACACTGTTTGTATCTTTCAACATTGCTCTGAACTATCTGTGGTTGAGCTCATGTGACCTTATACGTTAACCATCTTCAACACATGATTCACTACACTGCGTATGTCCACATAAGTAGCACACAAAGCTTGCTGGTGAATAAATAATACAGTGCAGGAACATTGGTTGTGGAATGTTTTTCTCATTACACATCTGCTCTGCTTGTCCAACCAACCTTTCTTTATGCCACTAATGTTCTTCCTCCGTCAACAGTCAGGTAACTGGGGTTAGTCCAGTCCAAGATATAATTAGCAAATTTTTGTTTCAAATCATTGAATATATCTTCTCCGGTAACAGTGTCATAAAAGCCATCTCTTGTGTTATGTTTATGTCTTCATCCACACCTCTAATAAACACAAGCAGTTGAGAGGTGGAACAGCTGTCCAGCGACTCATTCATTGCAATTGAAAAATTGCGAAACTTGCTTGCAATTTTCGCTATTTGAGTCACAGTGTTTCACCAATGTCTGCAACACGGTGGGCAACGGTAGTTGCACCGAAAGCTACATTTTCAAATTGTTTTGCATTTTCTGGGCAAAGTTCCTCAGCCACCTCCAACAAACATTTTTTTTTCCATGGACAAAAAGATCCCCGCGGGCCGGATGAGAGGACCTCGCGGGCCGTAGTTTGGAGACCGCTGGTTTAGACAGAGCTTAGACCCTGTTGTCCGATGCCGTAAATACAAATGTTCCGATCGCCTTTGATTTTCACCAGAGCGTCACACTTGTAATGCGCGATAACGTTGTGCGCATTCAGCTGGAAAGGATCTCATTGATGACTGCGTCTGCTATTGATACAAGACAAAAGCCTGGCCACGTGACGTCTGGTAGATTAGTGTTGCCAGTTTTTTCTAGAGTAGAATCCCAGCTCCGCGCAGGAGTACAGCAAACAACCAATCGCTGGGCGTGTTTGACATTGGTAAAGTACAGATCGTTTGATTGGTCGTCGCTGGCTGGTATATGCTAGCGGCATTGTTGCACTGCTGGGTCAGTGAGGGCAGTCACTGGGGAGGCAGGGTGGGGGTGCTGATTTGGAGGGGTGGAGAGGGAGGTGTTGTACACATTTGGAGGGGTGGAGAGGGAGGTGTTGTACTGATTTGGAGGGGTGGAGAGGGCGGTGTTGTACTGATTTGGAGGGGTGGAGAGGGCGGTGTTGTACAGATTTGGAGGGGTGGAGAGGGAGGTGTTGTGCTGATTTGGAGGGGTGGAGAGGGAGGTGTTGTGCTGATTTGGAGGGGTGGAGAGGGAGGTGTTGTACACATTTGGAGGGGTGGAGAGGGAGGTGTTGTACTGATTTGGAGGGGTGGAGAGGGCGGTGTTGTACTGATTTGGAGGGGTGGAGAGGGCGGTGTTGTACAGATTTGGAGGGGTGGAGAGGGAGGTGTTGTACTGATTTGGAGGGGTGGAGAGGGAGGTGTTGTACTGATTTGGAGGGGTGGAGAGGGAGGTGTTGTACAGATTTGGAGGGGTGGAGAGGGAGGTGTTGTACTGATTTGGAGGGGTGAAGAGGGAGGTGTTGTACTGATTTGGAGGGGTGGAGAGGGCGGTGTTGTACTGATTTGGAGGGGTGGAGAGGGAGGTGTTGTACTGATTTGGAGGGGTGGAGAGGGAGGTGTTGTACTGATTTGGAGGGGTGGAGAGGGCGGTGTTGTACAGATTTGGAGGGGTAGAGAGGGAGGTGTTGTGCTGATTTCGAGGGGTGGAGAGGGCGGTGTTGTGCTGATTTGGAGGGGTGGAGAGGGAGGTGTTGTGCTGATTTGGAGGGGTGGAGAGGGAGGTGTTGTACTGATTTGGAGGGGTGGAAAGGGAGGTGTTGTACTGATTTGGAGGGGTGGAGAGGGCGGTGTTGTACAGATTTGGAGGGGTGAAGAGGGAGGTGTTGTGCTGATTTCGAGGGGTGGAGAGGGAGGTGTTGTACACATTTGGAGGGGTGGAGAGGGAGGTGTTGTACTGATTTGGAGGGGTGGAGAGGGAGGTGTTGTACTGATTTGGAGGGGTGGAGAGGGAGGTGTTGTACTGATTTGGAGGGGTGGAGAGGGAGGTGTTGTGCTGATTTGGCATGTCACCATTCACCTCCATGTGTCACCAGTCACCTCCATGTGTCACCAGTCACCTCTGTGTGTGAGCACTAGACGACTCAGTCTTCTATTGACGGGCCGCGAGTCGATGACGCCTATCAATACCCGCCAGCATGATAGTCTCTGTTGTACACCCTCTCACCAACATGGGGTTGCTAGTGTTACAATGGTTTATTGTAACATTATTTGTTCAACAACCTCACACTCAATACATGATTAGAGAGACTGCATTTCTTCTTCAAGGCATGAAAGACATCTGCATAACAGTTTAAATAAAAGGTGACTACAGCCAAAGTTGGTTGTCTTTATCTAGCCTGAAACTCAATTTTGAACCTCCACTACACATTTAAGTTGAGTTGTTATCGATTTTTTGACCAATAAACAGTGTGAAGCAGTAAGCTCTACAATGAAAGTACGTGTTTCACACTACAATGTAAAACACTACAATGTAAAACACTACAATGTAAAACACTACAATGTAAAACACTACAATGTAAAACACTACAATGTAAAACACTACAATGTAAAACACTACAATGTAAAACACTACAATGTAAAACACTACAATGTAAAACACTACAATGTAAAACACTACAATGTAAAACACTACAATGTAAAACACTACAAAGTATCTCTAAACTGTGATATCAGCCAATTAGTGAGTAACCCATTCTGTTTAGAGGTGATAACGATGCCACTTCGTTCAGTTTCTCAAATCTTGAATGACAATTCTCTGTTTCCTTATAACTTGATGTCGTGAATTCCCATTGAGAGGGTAAGCAGCAGTAGTCATTTAGACTGAGCTTGAGTGATCTTCTGTTGAAGTTTTATTTGAATTAATTTATCAAATACTTCTGAACTGTTGTTCACGAAAAGCTCGTGGGATGTTGGCAAGTCAGATGCTAGAGTTTAGCCGGGTGATAGAGTTTAGCCAGGTGATAGAGTTTAGCCAGATGCTAGAGTTTAGCCGGGAGCTAGAGTTTAGCCAGATGCTAGAGTTTAGCCGGGAGCTAGAGTTTAGCCAGGTGATAGAGTTTAGCCGGGTGATAGAGTTTAGCCGGGAGCTAGAGTTTAGCCGGGTGATAGAGTTTAGCCGGGAGCTAGAGTTTAGCCGGGAGCTAGAGTTTAGCCGGGAGCTAGAGTTTAGCCAGGTGATAGAGTTTAGCTGGGTGCAAGAGTTTAGCCAGGTGATAGAGTTTAGCCGGGAGCTAGAGTTTAGCCGGGTGATAGAGTTTAGCCGGGAGCTAGAGTTTAGCCGGGTGCAAGAGTTTAGCCGGGTAATAGAGTTTAGCCAAGTGATAAAGTTTAGCCGTCTGATAGAGTTTAGCCAGGAGATAGAGTTTAGCCGGGTGCTAGAGTTCGATTTGCTGGAACTTAGACATGAATATATGTTCAAACTTGACGCTCAATAGATTGCTGCTTTACTCTAACAATATTGGTAGAGACAGACGAAGATCTTGGTCGAAACTTGTATTGTAACTGTCCTCAATTTGTGGAAACTTGTATTGTAACTGTCCTCAATTTGTGGAAACTTGTATTGTAACTGTCCTCAATTTGTGATCTTACTATCACTAAATAATATTTTAAAAATTAAAACTGCTTAGCTGCAGAAACGTTTGTCAGATTATGTGCAAATAAAGACGGCAACATGAGACATTAGTCACGTTGTTGTGAAGATAAAACATGACACTGCTTAGACAATTGATTTAGCATTAGTGGTTTGTTATTTACGTTTGTGGGGGAAAGGTGGGTGTTCGTGTGTGAAAAGGTGTGAGTGTGAAAAGGTGTGAGTGCGAAAAGGTGTGATTGTGTATACGTGTGCGTGTGTGTGTAGAAAGGTGTGTCTACCCACGAGGCAAGTCAGAATGAAATCATGTAAATGACGAGATGGAATGATGATGGCTTTGAGAACCGTCCTCCCGCCGCCACCCCCCCCCCCCTCCCCGCCATCCCCGTCTGTATTGGACAGCACCCAGGTTTTCTCTTGACGCTTCTTGTCTTATATCATCCTAAGATATCCACAGTATGTTATTGACTTTCACCAACATATTTTAGGTGATATGTTCACATTGTATGTTCATCAGCTATTTTCAATCATCTTTAACCTCCGTATGCCAATATTCTCTGTTGCTATGTTGTCACCACAAAATGAATCTTTAAGTCACGTGTGTAATGGGCTGGATTCAATAGTTTTACGTGGTTTCTTTTCATCTCGTGAATATTCTTATTTTTCAAACAAATATTTGTTTAAGATAAGAAGTAAGTACACAATGCTAAACGTTTGAGGTATATTTGAATCTTAAAGTCTTCCAGATATCAGTACCGAACAAAACCGAACGTTAATTCAAAAATACAACAATTGAAGTCTTCCAGCACAATGGCCTCCTACAATAGGGTCCCCGCAAAAATGAAAATTAACGGGTCGTCTGTTAACTGTCGTCACTAGCTGACCGCCATGATGTCACATGTCTAGACTGTTACAACCGTTATAGTATCTAATTCACCTCATCCTACAGCCTACCTGAACATTATATTGCTAACTTTAACAATCTTCCTTGCCCAATATCATGTGTCAGATTCCCCCGATCCCTTGCCCATAGTGACAATCCCCCTCGATCCCTTGCCCATAATGACAGTCCTCCTGATGGTTACACCTAAATTTATTTAAGACATGTATGGGGTACAAAGTACCAGTATGAGTACCTCATATCAATACACTGGTCCTAGCGCTCTAGTAGTCTCACGGTCCTCACAATATTTTCAGCCAGCGACCCCACCCAAGCTGAATCCGCCCCTGCCATGTGTTGGGCTGTTAGGCCAGTGGGTAGAATAGACATGTGAATAAGATGGGCCACTGACGAGCAAGTACCGCAAATATCCGCCCCTGCCATGTGTTGGGCTGTTAGGCCAGTGGGTAGAATAGACATGTGAATAAGATGGGCCACTGACGAGCAAGTACCTCAAATATCCGCCCCTGCCATGTGTTGGGCTGTTAGGCAAGCATCAGCCAAAACAAACAAACATCAACTGGGCCTAACTATGAATTCATCTGATGGATAAATAGCAAACAGTCCTCAGCTGTCGGAATGGCGCTAATGTCATTTTGTTGGATTCAGATTTCCGTTAGTCTGTGATGTGGGGAGCTCTCGAATTAGTTGAGGAATGTGTACAAAGGTAGGCGCTTTTACCTGTCCATAGACTTTTCTTTCTCGTGCTGCTCTTCATATCCCATCAACCCCGGAAGTCTAATGGCATCTCTGGGGTAGCTTTCTGGTGTCGTTAATCATGGGACGGGGCCAGAGTCCAAGCTAAGACTTCTGTCTGTGGAGACGTTTTTAAATCAACTGATGTGGGTACAACAGCCAAAACAATTCCCTGGTCGTTTTAAAATTGACGAGAAACAGTTGAATGAGATCCTTGAGAAACAGTTTAATTATGATCTTTTAGAAAACGTTTAATAAGATCTTTGAAAAACAGTTTAATGAGAACAAATAAGCTGGATGTACACATCAGACATGAACAAATCAGCTGGATGTACACATCAAACATGAACAAATCAGCTGGATGTACAAATCAAAAATGAACAAATCAGCTGGATGTACTCACCAAACATGAACAAATCAGCTGGATGTACACATCAGACATGAACAAATCAGCTGGATGTACACATCAAACATGAACAAATCAGCTGGATGTACACATCAGACATGAACAAATCAGCTGGATGTACACATCAGACATGAACAAATCAGATGGATGTACACATCAAACATGAACAAATCAGCTGGATGTACACATCAGACATGAACAAATCAGCTGGATGTACACATCAGACATGAACAAATCAGCTGGATGTACACATCAGACATGAACAAATCAGCTGGATGTACACATCAAACATGAACAAATCAGCTGGATGTACACATCAGACATGAACGAATCAGCTGGATGTACACATCAGACATGAACAAATCAGCTGGATGTACACATCAGACATGAACAAATCAGCTGGATGTACACATCAAACATGAACAAATCAGCTGGATGTACACATCAGACATGAACAAATCAGTTGGGAAAATCAAACATGAAGAGTTAAACAAAAGCTTGATCAAATATTGGCTTCTTGCACACACATTTAAACGGTTCTTTTATTGGGCCACTTAATGCTACAGGAGTAACGGTAACGATCTGTACCTGCCATGTACACACACACACACACACACACATATATATATATATATATATATATATATATATATATATATATATATATATATATATATATATATATATATATATATATATAATATTTTAAAAAGGAATTTCAATTTTATCTTTATATCACGATAGCTAATTGCATAAAGAACGTTAAATGTGATTTCCTTTATTGAGTGCAGGTGGTAAAACTTGGCTTTTTTATCGTAAGTGAACCGAGTTTTCCAGGGTCATTCTGTCTGGGGTATTAATAGTATATTGCTCGACCAGCTGGGTTCTGTGATAGCGTTATACGTTGGAGCTGTATGCAACCATCTTTTTGTGATATCTTTATATGTTGGAGCTGTATGCAACCATCTGTTTGTGATATCTTTATATGTTGGAGCTGTATGCAACCATCTTTTTGTGATATCTTTATATGTTGGAGCTGTATGCAACCATCTTTTTGTGATATCTTTATATGTTGGAGCTGTATGCAACCATCTTTTTGTGATATCTTTATATGTTGGAGCTGTATGCAACCATTTTGTTTTGAGCAATGATTTTGTAGTGAGCATTATTTGTTGGGAATCATGCTTGTGTATAAAGTAATGTTTCTATTGTAGTCGTTGCTTTAGGGCATGTATAAAGGAAGGTTTGTCGTTGCTTTAAGGTGTGTATAAAGTAAGGTTTGTCATAGCTTTAGGGTATGTATAAAGTATTTCATTGCTTTAGGGTATGTATAAAGTATTTCATTGCTTTAGGGTATGTATAAAGTATTTCATTGCTTTAGGGTATGTATAAAGTAAGGTTTGTCGTAGCTTTAGGGTATGTATAAAGTAAGGTTTGTCGTTGCTTTATGTATAAAGTAAGGTTTGTCATAGCTTTAGGGTATGTATAAAGTAAGGTTTGTCATTGCTTTATGTGTAAAGTAAGGTTTGTCATTGCTTTATGTGTAAAGTAAGGTTTGTCATAGCTTTATGTATAAAGTAAGGTTTGTCATAGCTTTAGGGTATGTATAAAGTAAGGTTTGTCATAGCTTTATGTGTAAAGTAAGGTTTGTCATTGCTTTATGTGTAAAGTAAGGTTTGTCATTGCCTTATGTGTAAAGTAAGGTTTGTCATAGCTTTATGTATAAAGTAAGGTTTGTCATTGCTTTATGTGTAAAGTAAGGTTTGTCATTGCTTTATGTGTAAAGAAGAGAAATGTACTGAGTGGCTATAGATCTCTGTTGACACCTGAAGTCTAAACAAACAGACGGATGGGGTTTGGTGTGGCAGTACAGGTACCTGGGGGAGGTGCTCCTGGAGTGCGGTCACGTGGCATGCCTCAAGTTGTTCATTTTACAGATCTATTCAGTTACCGCATGGTAGATTGTTCAAGCCATCACGATAGACGTCTGTTCATTCAGTGCAGCCATCTTGAATGGTAGACTTCTGTTCATTAAGAAACATATAATTTGGCCCATTGAGTTTTGGAGTTTAGGCAAGCATTTGTTCCATATCGTGATCCAGCTGTGACATTTGAATACAGGGGGGAGACGAGGTAATCAAGATAACCTGCTTCTTTCATCCTCTCCCCGCCCTCCCCGCCCACTCTATTGTATGCTGTATCCCATCTGGACACGGTTGTACAGAGAAAAAAATGAGACTTAGTACAATGGAAATCTTCCAATATGAGCTTTGAAAAAACGAGTGTGAGGATATGGCAGCGTGGTGATAGTGCCGAGACTTGTAGAGTGCTGCACCCAGGAGTTTGTTAGAAAAGATGTTGGGAAGTTGTTTGAGAAAATACCACGATAGTTGCTTGTTGTTTTTTTATCGTGCTGAGCTGAAGGCTGGAGTTATGCCATCATTTCTGGGACTATTGTTTACTTTAGACCAACTTAAAACGTCGACTACATTATGTGCTAATGTAAAAACAGTGCCATCTATCACCTATCCTTGTATTTACATACAGTTTTTGTGTGCCTGTTACCAGCAGGAATTATTTATCTTTTGACATCAGTATGTTCGCGTAGGAAGCCACTGAGGCAGCTGCAAGCAGGCACACAACCGAGGGACTACTTTTTTGCTTCAGTTTGTTGAGTAGATCTGTGAAATCATTCGAGGGACGCAGATATTTCTTCTGTTTGAAAGACGGTCTTAAATGGAGGATTTTCATTCGACTTCGTTACTTTTAACTCTAAACAATCAAATGTATGGATAAAAACACCCACTACATGTCTAGATAAATAGTTTGATCAATGATTCCGTCGGAATGTTTTCTTTGAAGACTTCTTTGAAGTGTTACAACTGCTAATATTTCATTTTGGATTGACCGTGTAATGACATGTTTGTCATGGACAGTGGCTTTCCCACCTTACCCAGCTTCTGATTTCCATTTCACATTTAGCCAGTCCATACAGTTGAAAAGCTGACATTTTTTTGTGATTTACAGTTTTAAATGACCAGTTTGTTAGAGAATGAGATTTAAAATCTGGCCATTTTGTGATTTAAAATTAAAGTATTGCCAGGTTGTAATATATTTTATTTGAAATCTGGCCACTTTGTGATTTGGATTGGAACTCTCCAACATGTCCAGGTCAATGCGAAGACAAGACTCGGACATGCAGGTAAGCTGTGAGTCCAGGTTTAGATCGCGCTCTTGTTGTCTCTGTTTAACGCTACGTGTAATACAGTGGCTGTAGTATATGCTAGCATATTGGTAGCTTGCTCTAAAGGCAGTACAGTGGCTGTAGTATATGCTAGCATATTGGTAGCTTGCTCTAAAGGCAGTACAGTGGCTGTAGTATATGCTAGCATATTGGTAGCTTGCTCTAAAGGCAGTACAGTGGCTGTAGTATATGCTAGCATATTGGTAGCTTGCTCTAAAGGCAGTACAGTGGCTGTAGTATATGCTAGCATATTGGTAGCTTGCTCTAAAGGCAGTACAGTGGCTGTAGTATATGCTAGCATATTGGTAGCTTGCTCTAAAGGCATTACCGTGGCTGTAGTATATGCTAGCATATTGGTAACTTGCTCTAAAGGCATTACCGTGGCTGTAGTATATGCTAGCATATTGTTAGCTTGTGCTACAGACTATGCTAGTATATTGGTAACTTGTGCTACAGACTATGCTAGTATATTGGTAACTTAATAATACAGTGGCTGTAGTATATGCGAGCACCCAGATTATTCCCCCCCCCCCCTTTGAAGCTGCTTGTAGCAATTACTAAACCCACATCTCCCTACAGGTAGCAAGTCGTTAATCGTTATCATACCTGCCAATACATTCTCTACGATAGCGCCTCAAGCCAACTTCCACCCTCAATGTTAACACATATCAACCCCTACCACAGTCAATGTTAACACATACCAACCCCTACCACAGCCAATGTTAACACAATACCAACAGCCACAGCCAATGTTAACACAATACCACCAGCCACAGCCAATGTTAACACAATACCACCAACCACAGCCAATGTTAACACAATACCACCAACGACAGCCAATGTTAACACAATACCACCAACGACAGCCAATGTTAACACATACCACCAACGACAGCCAATGTTAACACAATACCACCAACCACAGCCAATGTTAACACATACCACCAACGACAGATAACTTAATATTTAGTGATGGACGATGCTTTCTACTGTCTGTCATTTGTATTTACTCCGCAATAAAAACCATTCTACAGTGTGACAGTGTGTAACTAGAGGTGTGACAGTGTGTAACTAGAGGTGTGACAGTGTGTTAAGATTAGAGGTGTGACAGTGTGTTAAGATTAGAGGTGTGACAGTGTGTTAAGACTAGAGGTGTGACAGTGTGTAACTAGAGGTGTGACAGTGTGTAACTAGAGGTGTGACAGTGTGTTAAGATTAGACGTGTGACAGTGTGTTAAGATTAGAGGTGTGACAGTGTGTTAAGACTAGAGGTGTGACAGTGTGTAACTAGAGGTGTGACAGTGTGTTAAGACTAGAGGTGTGACAGTGTGTAACTAGAGGTGTGACAGTGTGTTAAGACTAGAGGTGTGACAGTGTGTAACTAGAGGTGTGACAGTGTGTAACTAGAGGTGTGACAGTGTGTTAAGACTAGAGGTGTGACAGTGTGTTACTAGAGGTGTGACAGTGTGTAACTAGAGGTGTGACAGTGTGTTAAGACTAGAGGTGTGACAGTGTGTAACTAGAGGTGTGACAGTGTGTTAAGACTAGAGGTGTGACAGTGTGTAACTAGAGGTGTGACAGTGTGTTAAGACTAGAGGTGTGACAGTGTGTAACTAGAGGTGTGACAGTGTGTTACTAGAGGTGTGACAGTGTGTTACTAGAGGTGTGACAGTGTGTTACTAGAGGTGTGACAGTGTGTTACTAGAGGTGTGACAGTGTGTAACTAGAGGTGTGACAGTGTGTTAAGACTAGAGGTGTGACAGTGTGTAACTAGAGGTGTGACAGTGTGTTAAGACTAGAGGTGTGACAGTGTGTAACTAGAGGTGTGACAGTGTGTTAAGACTAGAGGTGTGACAGTGTGTAACTAGAGGTGTGACAGTGTGTTACTAGAGGTGTGACAGTGTGTTACTAGAGGTGTGACAGTGTGTTACTAGAGGTGTGACAGTGTGTTACTAGAGGTGTGACAGTGTGTTACTAGAGGTGTGACAGTGTGTAACTAGAGGTGTGACAGTGTGTTAAGACTAGAGGTGTGACAGTGTGTAACTAGAGGTGTGACAGTGTGTTAAGACTAGAGGTGTGACAGTGTGTAACTAGAGGTGTGACAGTGTGTAACTAGAGGTGTGACAGTGTGATAAGACTAGAGGTGTGACAGTGTGTAACTAGAGGTGTGACAGTGTGTTACTAGAGGTGTGACAGTGTGTAACTAGAGGTGTGACAGTGTGTTAAGACTAGAGGTGTGACAGTGTGTAACTAGAGGTGTGACAGTGTGTTAAGACTAGAGGTGTGACAGTGTGTAACTAGAGGTGTGACAGTGTGTTAAGACTAGAGGTGTGACAGTGTGTAACTAGAGGTGTGACAGTGTGTTACTAGAGGTGTGACAGTGTGTTACTAGAGGTGTGACAGTGTGTTACTAGAGGTGTGACAGTGTGTTACTAGAGGTGTGACAGTGTGTTACTAGAGGTGTGACAGTGTGTTACTAGAGGTGTAACAGTGTGTTACTAGAGGTGTGACAGTGTGTAACTAGAGGTGTGACAGTGTGTTAAGACTAGAGGTGTGACAGTGTGTAACTAGAGGTGTGACAGTGTGTTAAGACTAGAGGTGTGACAGTGTGTAACTAGAGGTGTGACAGTGTGTTAAGACTAGAGGTGTGACAGTGCGTTACTAGAGGTGTGACAGTGTGTTACTAGAGGTGTGACAGTGTGTTACTAGAGGTGTGACAGTGTGTTACTAGAGGTGTGACAGTGTGTTACTAGAGGTGTGACAGTGTGTAACTAGAGGTGTGACAGTGTGTTAAGACTAGAGGTGTGACAGTGTGTAACTAGAGGTGTGACAGTGTGTTAAGACTAGAGGTGTGAGAGTGTGTAACTAGAGATGTGACAGTGTGTAACTAGAGGTGTCACAGTGTGTAACTAGAGGTGTCACAGTGTGTAACTAGAGGTGTGACAATGTGTAACTAGAGGTGTGACAGTGTGTAACTAGAGGTGTGACAGTGTGTAACTAGAGGTGTGACAGTGTGTAACTAGAGGTGTGACAGTGTGTAACTAGAGGTGTGACAGTGTGTTAAGACTAGAGGTGTGACAGTGTGTTAAGACTAGAGGTGTGACAGTGTGTTAAGACTAAAACACATCTTATACATCGGTTGTTCTCGGCTCTTTCCGTGACACTAAAACCTATGTACGTGACACCAAAACCTATGTACGTGACACCAAAACCTGTGTACGTGACACAAAAACATATCCTATGTACGTGACACCAAAACCTGTGTACGTGATACCAAAACCTGTGTGCGTGACACAAAACCTATGTACGTGACACCAAAACCTGTGTACGTGACACCAAAACCTTTGGACGTGACACCAAAACCTATGCAGAGTTTCTTCCAGGCCCCCCCCCCCGAACGAAATGAAATTTATATAATTTATATAGAAAATATATACTTTTAACAGTGTTCGCCCCCCCCCCCCCCCGAAGAAAGTTTACCGCCCCCCCCCCCCCGAAGATTTCAAGTGCCCCCCCCCCCCCGGAGAAAAAAGTCTGGAAGAAACACTGAACCTATGTACGTGACACAAAAACATATCCTATGTACGTGACACCAAAACCTATGTACTTGACACCAAAACCTATGTATCTGACGCCAAAGCCTATGAACATGACACCAAAACCTGTGTACTTGACACCAAAACCTGTGTACTTGACACCAAAACCTGTGTACGTGACACCAAAACCTATGTACGTGACACCAAAACCTATGTACGTGACACCATAACCTGTGAAAGTGACACTAACTTTACTAATGCCTACAACCATCCATGTTTTTTGAGGTAGATTTCGCCAAGTTTGACAGTTAAATTGTTCATTGATAACTGGAGTTTTCTTCAATTGACACTTGCTTTTCGGTCAAGAAAATCAAAATAATCTAACAATTTTAGACAAGTTAGCCCAAGTTTTCAGTTTTTAGAACATTTGAAGCCTATCTGGGCAGCGAGTTAGTTGTAGGTGAGGATAGGCTTGTCGCATTGACACAACCCAGTATTGAGTCGTCTAAAAATAAAGTAAATTCCCGTTCTGTGTTTAAACTATCGAAATTCTTTGTGTGACATTCCTATGTAACATGTGTCTGGTGTACATAGTTCTGGTAACTGGATTGGAATGGAGTGCTCTAATAATATAATAAGCCATGTTCTATTGGAGTGGTTCTCTCGTATTCCGTTCAAAAAGTCTCCGTCGTATTGTGAACAACATGTCTCCGTCGTATTGTGAACAACATCTCTCCGTCATATTGTGAACAACATCTCTCCGTCGTATTGTGAACAACATGTCTCCGTCGTATTGTGAACAACATGTCTCCGTCGTATTGTGAACAACATGTCTCCGTCGTATTGTGAACAACATGTCTCCGTCGTATTGTGAACAACATGTCTCCGTCGTATTGTGAACAACATGTCTCCGTCGTATTGTGAACAACATCTCTCAGTCATATTGTGAACAACATCTCTCCGTCGTATTGTGTACAACATGTCTCCGTCGTATTGTGAACAACATCTCTCCGTCGTATTGTGAACAACATGTCTCCGTCGTATTGTGAACGTGTCTCCGTCGTATTGTGAACAACATCTCTCCGTCATATTGTGTACAACATGTCTCCGTCGTATTGTGAACAACATCTCTCCGTCGTATTGTGAACAACATGTCTCCGTCGTATTGTGAACGTGTCTCCGTCGTATTGTGAACAACATCTCTCCGTCATATTGTGAACAACATCTCTCCGTCGTATTGTGAACATGTCTCCGTCGTATTGTGAACAACATGTCTCCGTCGTATTGTGAACAACATGTCTACGTCGTATTGTGAACAACATGTCTCCGTCGTATTGTGAACATGTCTCCGTCGTATTGTGAACAACATGTCTACGTCGTATTGTGAACAACATGTCTCCGTCGTATTGTGAACATGTCTACGTCGTATTGTGAACAACGTGTCTCCGTCGTATTGTGAACAACATGTCTCCGTCGTATTGTGAACAACATGTCTCCGTCGTATTGTGAACAACATGTCTCCGTCGTATTGTGAACGTGTCTCCGTCGTATTGTGAACATGTCTCCGTCGTATTGTGAACAACGTGTCTACGTCGTATTGTGAACAACATGTCTCCGTCATATTGTGAACAACATGTCTCCGTCGTATTGTGAACAACATGTCTCCGTCGTATTGTGAACAACATGTCTCCGTCGTATTGTGAACAACATGTCTCCGTCGTATTGTGAACGTGTCTCCCTCGTATTGTGAACATGTCTCCGTCGTATTGTGAACAACATGTCTCCGTCGTATTGTGAACAACATGTCTCCGTCATATTGTGAACATGTCTCCGTCGTATTGTGAACAACATGTCTCCGTCGTATTGTGAACAACATGTCTCCGTCGTATTGTGAACAACGTGTCTACGTCGTATTGTGAACAACATGTCTACGTCGTATTGTGAACAACATGTCTCCGTCGTATTGTGAACAACATGTCTCCGTCGTATTGTGAACAACATGTCTCCGTCGTATTGTGAACAACATGTCTACGTCGTAATGTGAACAACATGTCTACGTCGTATTGTGAACAACATGTCTCCGTCGTATTGTGAACAACATGTCTCCGTCGTATTGTGAACAACATGTCTCCGTCGTATTGTGAACAACATGTCTCCGTCATATTGTGAACATGTCTCCGTCGTATTGTGAACAACATGTCTCCGTCGTATTGTGAACGTGTCTCCGTCGTATTGTGAACAACATGTCTCCGTGGTATTGTGAACAACATGTCTCCGTCGTATTGTGAACAACATGTCTACGTCGTATTGTGAACAACATGTCTCCGTCGTATTGTGAACAACATGTCTCCGTCGTATTGTGAACAACATGTCTCCGTCGTATTGTGAACAACATGTCTACGTCGTATTGTGAACAACATGTCTCCGTCGTATTGTGAACATGTCTCCGTCGTATTGTGAACAACATGTCTCCGTCGTATTGTGAACAACATGTCTCCGTCGTATTGTGAACATGTCTCCGTCGTATTGTGAACAACATGTCTCCGTCGAATTGCGAACAACATGTCTACGTCGTATTGTGAACAACATGTCTCCGTCGTATTGTGAAGAACATGTCTCCGTCGTATTGTGAACAACATGTCTCCGTCGTATTGTGAACATGTCTCCGTCGTATTGTGAACAACATGTCTCCGTCGAATTGTGAACAATATGTCTACGTCGTATTGTGAACAACATGTCTCCGTCGTATTGTGAACAACATGTCTCCGTCGTATTGTGAACGTGTCTCCGTCGTATTGTGAACAACATGTCTCCGTCATATTGTGAACAACGTTTCTCCGTCGTATTGTGAACAACATGTCTCCGTCGTATTGTGAACAACGTGTCTCCGTCGTATTGTGAACAACATCTCTCCGTCGTATTGTGAACAACATGTCTCCGTCATATTGTGAACAACGTTTCTCCGTCGTATTGTGAACAACATGTCTCCGTCGTATTGTGAACAACGTGTCTCCGTCGTATTGTGAACAACATCTCTCCGTCGTATTGTGAACAACATGTCTCCGTCGTATTGTGAACAACGTGTCTCCGTCGTATTGTGAACAACATCTCTCCGTCGTATTGTGAACAACATGTCTCCGTCGTATTGTGAACAACATGTCTCCGTCGTATTGTGAACATCATATCTCCGTCGATGTCTACCATCATGACCTCACCATGAGGGTAACGTCCCTAAGAGACGGCTGGATTTTTTTTTAGATCAAAGTTTGAACTATGTCAACTGGCTGACATAATCCCTATGGATACATTCCTGCTTGACAGTCCCTAGCAAATAATTCATGTTTGTTTTGTGTAGACCAGCATCCCCCTACTTGACTGAATAATGGACTCATCTACTTGACTGACTACGGGATGTACCTTCTTGACTGACTAATGGACTCATCTACTTGACTGACTAATCGATGGACCTACTTGACTGACTAATGGATGGACCTACTTGACTGACTAATGGATGGACCTACTTGACTGACTACTGGACCCACCTACTTGACTGACTAATGGATGGACCTCTTGACTGACTAATGGACCCACCTACTTGACTGACTAATGGACCAACCTACTTGACTGACTAATGGATGGACCTACTTGACTGACTAATGGATGGACCTACTTGACTGACTAATGGATGGACCTACTTGACTGACTAATGGACCCACCTACTTGACTGACTAATGGATGGACCTACTTGACTGACTAATGGACCAACCTACTTGACTGACTAATGGATGGACCTACTTGACTGACTAATGGATGGACCTACTTGACTGACTAACGAACTCATCTACTTGACTGACTAATGGATGGACCTACTTGACTGACTAATGGATGGACCTACTTGACTGACTAATGGATGGACCTACTTGACTGACTAATGGATGGACCTACTTGACTGAGTAATGGATGGACCTACTTGACTGACTAATGGACCCACCTACTTGACTGACTAATGGATGGACCTACTTGACTGACTACTGGACCCACCTACTTGACTGACTAATGGACCCACCTACTTGACTGACTAATGGATGGACCTACTTGACTGACTAATGGATGGACCTACTTGACTGACTAATGGACCCACGTACTTGACTGACTAATGGATGGACCTACTTGACTGACTAATGGACCCACCTACTTGACTGACTAATGGATGGACCTACTTGACTGACTAATGGATGGACCTACTTTACTGACTAATGGATGGACCTACTTGACTGACTAATGGACCCACGTACTTGACTGACTAATGGATGGACCTACTTGACTGACTAATGGATGGACCTACTTGACTGACTAATGGACCCACCTACTTGACTGACTAATGGATGGACCTACTTGACTGACTAATGGATGGACCTACTTGACTGACTAATGGATGGACCTACTTGACTGACTACTGGACCCACCTACTTGACTGACTAATGGACCCACCTACTTGACTGACTAATGGATGGACCTACTTGACTGACTAATGGATGGACCTACTTGACTGACTAATGGATGGACCTACTTGACTGACTAATGGATGGACCTACTTGACTGACTAATGGACCCACCTACTTGACTGACTAATGGACCCACCTACTTGACTGACTAATGGATGGACCTACTTGACTGACTAATGGATGGACCTACTTGACTGACTAATGGACCCACCTACTTGACTGACTATGGATGGACCTACTTGACTGACTAATGGATGGACCTACTTGACTGACTAATGGATGGACCTACTTGACTGACTACTGGACCCACCTACTTGACTGACTAATGGACCCACCTACTTGACTGACTAATGGATGGACCTACTTGACTGACTAATGGATGGACCTATTTGACTGACTAATGGATGGACCTACTTGACTGACTAATGGATGGACCTACTTGACTGACTAATGGACCCACCTACTTGACTTACTAATGGACCCACCTACTTGACTGACTAATGGATGGACCTACTTGACTGACTAATGGATGGACCTACTTGACTGACTAATGGATGGACCTACTTGACTGACTAATGGATGGACCTACTTGACTGACTAATGGATGGACCTACTTGACTGACTAATGGACCCACGTACTTGACTGACTAATGGATGGACCTACTTGACTGACTAATGGACCCACCTACTTGACTGACTAATGGACCCACCTACTTGACTGACTAATGGATGGACCTACTTGACTGACTAATGGATGGACCTACTTGACTGACTAATGGATGGACCTACTTGACTGACTACTGGACCCACCTACTTGACTGACTAATGGACCCACCTACTTGACTGACTAATGGATGGACCTACTTGACTGACTAATGGATGGACCTACTTGACTGACTAATGGATGGACCTACTTGACTGACTAATGGATGGACCTACTTGACTGACTAATGGACCCACCTACTTGACTGACTAATGGACCCACCTACTTGACTGACTAATGGATGGACCTACTTGACTGACTAATGGATGGACCTACTTGACTGACTAATGGACCCACCTACTTGACTGACTAATGGATGGACCTACTTGACTGACTAATGGATGGACCTACTTGACTGACTAATGGATGGACCTACTTGACTGACTACTGGACCCACCTACTTGACTGACTAATGGACCCACCTACTTGACTGACTAATGGATGGACCTACTTGACTGACTAATGGATGGACCTACTTGACTGACTAATGGATGGACCTACTTGACTGACTAATGGATGGACCTACTTGACTGACTAATGGATGGACCTACTTGACTGACTAATGGACCCACCTACTTGACTGACTAATGGACCCAACTACTTGACTGACTAATGGATGGACCTACTTGACTGACTAATGGATGGACCTACTTGACTGACTAATGGACCCACAAACTTGACTGACTAATGGACCCAACTACTTGACTGACAGTGTAGGATGGACCTACTTAACTGACTAATGGACCCACCTACTTGACTGACTAATGGATGGACCTACTTGACTGACTAATGGACCCAACTACTTGACTGACTACAAGACTACTTTAGCCCAATGTCATGTTACTGGATAAAGTAACATTCAGTCAAATATGCCATAAAAACATGTTTGCCTTTAAAAATGTCGCTTGCCTGTTCGTTTGTCGCATGCAACATAACGATAGAAAAATCAAATACAGCAAGCAGGAACTGCTTCATATAGAGGGCGCCTATAGCAGGGGAGAGTTTTAGAGACGGGGCGTTATACGAAGTACCAAAAGATTGAGTAAATGACGAGGCATATGAGCAGAGTATGAGGTGAGAATGTTGTAGAAGAGTGGAGCAGAGAGTAAAGGTTCGATCGGACAGACGGGATGACGTGTGATCCAGCTAATGACGCCTCTTGGGATATGTTGGAAAATGTCTAGCCCTACAGGTTGTGTGTACACAGTAGCGTACGCAGGGGGAGCGGCCGCTCCCCCTCTGGCCATTTTTAGCAAAGTGGCGCCTTTTTGGAATTTTTTTAAACTCAAAGTTTTAAACATTGATATTTGTTAAAAAATTATCTTTGGTCGGCACATCTAATCAAATCACAAGATTTATTTCATGCGGCAATTAATTATAACAGTAATAGACAAGTAGAGTCAACGTTTACAACACGTATGTAGGACATTTCTACCTCTCCTTAATGTAGGACTATTCTACCTCTCCTTAATGTAGGACATTTCTACCTCTCCTTAATGTAGGACTATTCTACCTCTCCTTAATGTAGGACATTTCTACCTCTCCTTAATATAGGACATTTCTACCTCTCCTTAATGTAGGACATTTCTACCTCTCCTTAATGTAGGACATTTCTACCTCTCCTTAATGTAGGACATGTCTACCTCTCCTTAATGTAGGACATGTCTACCTCTCCTTAATGTAGGACATTTCCTCTTCATCTGTGAGAAACGCAACCACTTGCATCATACTGGACCACAAACCTACCTTTCAATATACCTCACATTACATTATGGATTTCCATCTCAGAGGCGTAGCGAGGGGGGGGGGCGGGGGTGCGGATCGCACCGGGTGACACCATTTAGGGGGGTGACCTCAAGGCAAAAAATAGCAAAATATGTAGAGAAAAACTTGAAGGGGGGGGTGCAAATCGTAAGTTTGAGGGGGGGGGGGTGCAAATCGAAAGTTTGAGGGAGGTGCAAATCGAAAGTTTGAATGTTTTTCCCCGGGAAGGGTCGCTACGCCTCTGGGGGGTGACACCATTAAGTGCCGCACCGGGTGACACCCGACCTCGCTACGCCACTGTTCCATCTATACAGTCGGTGCCCAGGTGTCGACGCAGTCGGGTCGTATAGCTCATGGCTGCTAAACCAAACGTTCAGAGTTCGAACCCCCGTAGATTATGGGGACATCCACCGTAACACAAACGATAATATAAAATTATATAAAGTTTTATATAAAAGAAAAGAATATAAAACTTTAAGTTATTTTATATTAGCGTTTTTTTTATATTTGCCCGAGTTTTTAAAGTTCTTTCAAATGTGCCAGATAAAAGACAATAGTTGATCAGCTACTAGCAAAAACTGATCAAGCGATTAGTAAAAACTTTATAACAACAAAGTATTGTTAAGGAGGTCTTATACCATAAAAACAACATTTGTTTAACAAAAAATGTGCAAACGATTATTAGTATTAAAAATATTGTTTTTTAATTACCATGACAACGGATTGTTTAAAGAGAATGTATAAGTTTCATAATGCTGCTATTGCTATAGCTAGTGGAGGCTTAGCTTTGAAATTCAAAAAAGCGATTTAAACCGATTTTCTTCTACACGACACGTCTAACAAAGGAATTTTTGCGGGACTTTGGGAATGGATTTTTTAAATTAAGTTGAATGTGTATGTGCATGTGTGTGTGTGTGAGTGCGTGTTTTACGTGGGGCGTTCTGGCAAGGGGTGGGAGGTGCGGGGAGGGGGATGTCCCCTGCAATATGATTGATCGTTTATTGATTTTCATCTATAATGTCGGTGCCTTAGTGTCGGCGTGGTCGGGTCATAAAGCTCATGGTTGCTAAACCGAAACGTTCAGAGTTCGAACCCCCGGCAGATGAGACATCCACTCATCTAGGAGAGACAACTCGAAAATCAAACAATTGCTGCCTTGTAGTTTGTTCTTGGTTGGAAGCAAATCCAAAAAGAAAATCATGTTGAAATCTAAGTAACGGCCTAAATGGAGCATAACAATTAACACTGAATTGTGTTGGAAATAATACCGTCAAACATTAGAATTAAGGATGAAGAAAGTCTATATCCAGTAGTACAGCACATCCACATAAACCTGCTAGCACAAACTTGCCTAAAAAAACGTCTGAAATATAACTTTCTCTAATTTCCGATATAAGCTTTCACAAATAACTGGAACACATTTCATACTAAAACCACCAACACATCTACTAAAACCACCGACACAACTACCAAAACCACCGCCACATCTACCAAAACCACCGCCACATCTACCAAAACCACCAACACATCTACTCAAAACACCGACACAACTACTTGAACCAACGACACATCTACCAAAAACAACGACACATCTACCAAAAACAACGACACATCTACAAAAAACAACGACACATCTACCAAAAACAACGACACATCTACCAAAAACAACGACACATCTACCAAAAACAACGACACATCTACCAAAAACAACGACACATCTACCAAAAACAACGACACATCTACCAAAAACAACGACACATCTACCAAAACCACCGACACATCTACTAAAACCACCAACACCCTACAACCCTTCACCTGAAAGACTTTTACACTCAGTTCCTCGTGTCTGTGGTTTTATGACCTGGGTTATCGTCCTATAGGTCATCAGTATCTTCTAGAGTTGTATGTCTCGAACTATTTCAGATTGAACTATCTGACGACGATTTTAGGACCAGTAGCGTACGCAGGGGGGAGCAGGGGGGAGCGCCTGCTCCCCCTCTGGCCATTTTCAGCAAAGTGGCGCCTTTTTGGAAACTTTTTAAACTCAAAGTTTTAAACAATGATATTTGTTAAAAAAATATTTTTGTTCGTCACATCTATGTAAATCACAAGATTTCTTTTCATGCAGCAATTAAGCATTATTGTACTAGTCTAGTACTGTCTACGTTTACAACACGTATTAACAGCTGCATCAGTTTGCCGTTCTAAAAATAACCATTACGATGCAATGCAATGTTTAAAAAACATCTACGGGTGGTACCACTTGACAAGAGGGGTGTTAAGTTTAAGTCCACGGTATAATGTATTTGTTAACGAATAATTGAATTAGAAAATGTTATACTTAAAACTTCACACATAATTACTTTATATATATACAGTTTGAATCGTGTGATTGATTTTTTAAAAATTACAATACAGAAACAAATACAACTACTGTGACACCTGTATTTAAATTTACTTATGGGCAAACTTTGTATCGTATATTTCTGACTTTACCAATAAGCAGTGCCGGAGCAGAAAGATCCTTCAGCCGTCTTAAACTCCTGAAAACATACATCCGTTCTACTATGAACGAAGACAGGTTGTCCTGCGTAGCCTGATTACGATTGAACGGCAATTAGCTTCTGATGTTGATTTAAAAGACGTAATTAATCATTTTGCTAAAATGAAACCTCGACGAAAAAGGATGTTGTAGTTCTAACAGAAGTTCTAGAGTACAGGATACAACAAAATTGCTATCAAATGTGTTACATAGGCCTTACTAAATACTGTTTCTTTTTTAATTTAAAATGAATACCGTTTTGTAAAACTGATTAAGCAATAAAAATATCTTCATTTACGTGTCTTATGCATTCCAATTTTTAGAAGATATAATGCTATTATAAAGTAAATTGTACGAGGATGACATATATGATGACACGAGGATGATATATATATATATATATATATATATATATATATATATATATATATATACGTATATAGAACATATTACAAATTCGGCGCCTTTTTTGCTATTTTTCGCTCCCCCTACACTGAAAACCTGGATACGCCTCTGTGTGTACAGTAAACAAACAGTTGCTGGCAGTGGAAGTGAAGTCCCCAGTGTCCACACAAAGCTAGGAGAACAAGTCATGAGATAGCGGCCATAATGGCATCTATCAGAGTCGTGTATCGCGCTCAGCTAGTCTCCGTGGTTTATACCGGCACCGTGCTCCGAACATTGGAGCATGTCGCAGATAGGATCATAGAGCAGGAAAGGTCGTACCTGCTGGGGTACGCCCATAAACGTGTTCGGGTGGGGAGATGGGGGCGGCCAAAGTTTGACATTGTTTAACAAATAGACACGGGGAGGTAATCATTTTCCACTCATAAATCTCGCTCTTATGTCACAACCCAGGCTACACATACAAAATTTGCGAAGTGCAAGCTGCTAGTTGTTCTAGCTCACGGCACTTTTGTTTTAGCTCACGGCACTTTTGTTTTAGCTCACGGCACTTTTGTTTTAGCTCACGGCACTTTTGTTCTAGCTCACGGCACTTTTGTTTTAGCTCACGGCACTTTTTAAAACCATGCCATTTTGCCCTCATGAAACCTGTTACCACATAGAAATGTTGCTGGAACAAGCGTGAAACTTACATGTTTCAACTGAAAGAAAAATATTTGCAACTTGCAACATGTTTAGCAACTGAACGAAAAAAATTTGAAACTTACAACATGTTTCAACTGAAAGAAAAATATTTGTCGAACAAGTTTTGTAACTTGTAACACGAGCGAGCCAAATGTTTTCCTGTTGCTACAGGAGCTTACGTACACTGGTATGTACAGCGAGATAGTTACTGGCTCTTCCAGTTTTTATAGAAAGCTGTTCACACCGTCTGTCTCTGCCCACACGGTCTGTCTCTACCCACACTGCCTGTCTCTGCCCACACGGCCTGTCTCTACCCACACTGCCTGTCTCTACCCACACTGTCTGTCTCTGCCCACACGGTCTGTCTCTGCCCACACGGCCTGTCTCTACCCACACTGCCTGTCTCTGCCCACACGGCCTGTCTCTACCCACACTGCCTGTCTCTACCCACACTGTCTGTCTCTGCCCACACCATCTGTCTCTGCCCACACTGCCTGTCTCTGCCCACACTGCCTGTCTCTGCCCACACGGCCTGTCTCTGCCCACACGGCCTGTCTCTGCCCACACGGTCTGTCTCTGCCCACACCGTTTGTCTCTGCCCACACGGCCTGTCTCTGCCCACACTGCCTGTCTCTGCCCACACGGCCTGTCTCTGCCCACACGGCCTGTCTCTGCCCACACCATCTGTCTCTGCCCACACTGCCTGTCTCTGTCCACACTGCCTGTGTCTTCCCACACTGCCTGTCTCTATTTACACTGCCTGTCTGTCATCTAGAAATGCCTGCGGCAGTAGAACTAAATTGTTCCCTATGTATTTGGTCCATTAGCAAGTTGACACGAATCTGATTCATCTAATTCTTGGGCCAGCTTTACGAAGACTTAACATCAGATTTAACCAATCTATATAAGGTCATCATTTTTTTTCTGTTTGTTTAAACCAGATGGGGTAACGTGAATCATGGACAAATGAACTCGTTCTGTTAAGTACACACAGATGTCAGGGTACAGTACAGTGGCTTGATTGGGACTAGCAGTCTAGTGACATGTAGCAGTCTAGTGGCTACTGACATGTAGCAGTCTAGTGGCTACTGACATGTAGCAGTCTAGTGGCATGTAGCAGTCTAGTGGCTACTGACATGTAGCAGTCTAGTGGCTACTGACATGTAGCAGTCTAGTGGCTACTGACATGTAGCAGTCTAGTGGCTACTGACATGTAGCAGTCTACTGGCTACTGACATGTAGCAGTCTAGTGGCTACTGACATGTAGCAGTCTAGCGGCTACTGACATGTAGCAGTCTAGTGGCTACTGACATGTAGCAGTCTAGTGACATGTAGCAGTCTAGTGGCTAGTGACATGTAGCAGTCTAGTGGCTACTGACATGTAGCAGTCTAGTGGCTACTGACATGTAGCAGTCTAGTGGCTACTGACATATAGCAGACTAGTGGCTACTGACATGTAGCAGTCTAGTGACATGTAGCAGTCTAGTGGCTACTGACATGTAGCAGTCTAGTGACATGTAGCAGTCTAGTAGCTACTGACATGTAGCAGTCTAGTGGCTAGTGACATGTAGCAGTCTAGTGACATGTAGCAGTCTAGTGGCTACTGACATGCAGCAGTCTAGTGGCTACTGACATGTAGCAGTCTAGTGGCTAGTGGCATGTAGCAGTCTAGTGGCTAGTGGCATGTAGCAGTCTAGTGGCTACTGACATGTAGCAGTCTAGTGGCTAGTGGCATGTAGCAGTCTAGTGGCTACTGACATGTAGCAGTCTAGTAGCTACTGACATGTAGCAGTCTAGTTGCTACTGACATGTAGCAGTCTAGTGACATGTAGCAGTCTAGTGGCTACTGACATGTAGCAGTCTAGTGGCTACTGACATGTAGCAGTCTAGTGGCTAGTGGCATGTAGCAGTCTAGTGGCTAGTGGCATGTAGCAGTCTAGTGGCTACTGACATGTAGCAGTCTAGTGGCTAGTGGCATGTAGCAGTCTAGTGGCTACTGACATGTAGCAGTCTAGTGGCTACTGACATGTAGCAGTCTAGTTGCATGTAGCAGTCCACAAACAAATTCTTAAGTTGCCTCCGACTAGAAAACCGCCTTAAGCTGCCTCCGACTAGAAAACCGCCTTAAGCTGCCTCCGACTAGAAAACGCCTTAGGCTGCCTCCTGTTAAAAAAAAAACGAAACAGGTGCCTGCAAACGTTTGACCTTGTGTACTCACTCTTAGTCACGCTCGCTTTGTGGCAGGAAAAACATCACATTTTGTGTGGCAGGAAAAACATCACATTTTGGCAACTTGGTCCCGTTTTGGTTTCCCCGAGTTAAGTTAAAGCCAGAAGTATGTTGACATTTTCCTGACATATCCAGTTCAAAGTTGGCCTCAAATGTTTGCAAACACATGCCGTTCTGCGCTGTCTTTAAACACTAAAACGGTTTGTGCGATAAAGGCAGAACAATTCTTTGGCTCGTAAATAAGCATTATAATTCATTAGATGGATAAGATGGAGCAAGCATCTGTAAGTAAAATATTGATTCCAATAAGGTTCGCTTTCAAGCATGCTTAAAAATAATTATTCCAAAATACGCACCAGACACCTCTTTTTTAGTTGGGTAGGGTGTTGTTAAGAGTTGTGGTATTTTCATATGCACACTTCCGGTTTGAAATAGTTTGCCATAATGCTAAGTTTAGGTTTGGAATATCCAGTTTTATCAGACCCTTAACGGCGAGTACGAAGAACGAAGCAAATAGAGTTAAATTATTGTTTACCTGAATTACAAGTGGGTGTTGGGGGGGGGGGGGGGGGGAGAGTAAAAACAAAATCAACGTTGCATTACTGCAAAACATAATTACAGCTAATGTTTACTGAGGGAGGATTAGTTCAAAGGAATGAGAGGAATGTGTGCAGGCGGGGGGGGGGGGGGGGGTTAACGTGCATGTTTCAGGCATCCACCCTCCCCCACTACCCATTCGAAAAAATATAGTTTATATAGATAATATATACATTGACCAGTGTTTCTCTCCCCCCGTCCCCCCGTCCACATCACTTACTGATCATGAACAGTCAGTTCAACATCATACAATGATAATAAATTGGGTCAATTCAACATCACACAATGATAATAAATTGGGTCAGTTCAACATCACACAATGATAATAAATTGGGTCAATTTAACATCACACAATGATAATAAATTGGGTCTATTCAACATCACACAATGATAATAAATTGGGTCAATTCAACATCACACAATGATAATAAATTGGGTCAGTTCAACATCACACAATCGTCATTTACAAAAACACCAAAATGTGGATTGTGAATTTATAAGCTTTCCATGTCCCTGTCCCCTTTTAGTATTGTGTGAGGGGTATCTAAACATATCAGTTCAAATAATCTCTTGGTAAAGTATCATCATTTTTTCTAATCACACACTGTGTAAATACATTTGATTAATTTTTTAAATAAATATGTTCTCATCAGTGGCGTGACACGGGGGGGGGGGGGAAGCAGTTCGCACCGGGTGACACCATCTAATGCGTAACACCACGACAAAAATCGTAACATTTACAGTGAAAGCAATGTTTTATCAAGTTCAGACAACAAATGTGATGGGGTGGCACCAAACCTTAATCGCAAATTAGTTTGAAAGGGGTGGTGGGGTGACACCCACAGTTGCCGCACCTGGTAACACCCAAACTAGTGAAGCCACCTCACAATTTTGTGAGCACAATTTGAATCACAGTTTGTAAGGCTTCTGCTCTTTGGGATTGTGAAATACCCTAACTTTACCAATTAAATTTAATGGTATTTCACAATACAGAATATTTCTAGATTGTTTTTTATATAGCCAGCTGACTCTTGATTGTAAAAAGAAAGATTATAAGATCAATATATGTTAGTTTTTACTTTCTCGTATACGAAGTATAGAGAAAGTATTTTAATTGTGCAAAAAAATCGAAATCGTTTAACCCCTCACTGAGTCGGAAAAACTTAGTTTTGCAATTATGTCCGTATGTCTGTGTGTCTGTCTGTGAACACGATAACTTGAGTACCGTTATAGCTAGGTTGATGAAATTCATATATAAGTATTATATCAAATTTGTATTTCTGTTGATACAGATCAGCGATTTCAAGTTACCGAAAGTGGAACTTATTCTACTTTTGGCTTTTCAAAAGCCTATAACTTGAGTTCTGATAGATAGATGAAATTTCACATATAAGTTCAAATATAAGTAAAAGATCTAATTCTGTTTTCTGACAAATTTTGGGTAATTTCCGGTGACCCAAACTAGTACTTTATCCTATTTCCAATTTCTCAAATAATGCATACGACTTTTATTTTTTATATATCTAAGAATATTCGAGAAAGTTTAGGGTAGATCTCTCCCGCTTAATTTTTTTAACATAAGAACCCCACAAATATTTTTTTAAGATGGCCGGCATTACCGAGTCGCAGATGTGCCAAATAGTTGCCCTGAATTATCCTAACCTAGATATACACAAATAGACATAAAGTATCCTAACCTAGATATACACAAATAGACATAAAGTATCCTATCCTAGATATACACAAATAAACATTAAGTATCCTAACCTATGTACACACAAATAAAACAAAAAGGCATTTTAATTTTTTTTTCTCTCCTAACTCCTTAACTTGGAATATATTTGATTCAGTACTACAGCTCAATATATCAATTGAATATATTTGATTCAGTACTACAGCTCAATATATCAATTGAATATATTTGATTCAGTACTACAGCTCAATATATCAATTGAATATATTTGATTCAGTACTACAGCTCAATATATCCATGAGTTGCCTCCCCATGGAGCAGAAGCAGGTGCGGCCGGCCCACCCAATCCTACACGCTGCGCCGCTGCTCCGATAGATTTTAGTTGAAGAAATTACTAAAAGTACATTTATGCTATAACCCCCCCCCCCCCCCCCTTCCCACCCCGGCATGTAATTCGCGTTATAAGATTTATTGTTGTTGTTTTTTTAAATTGTCTCACCTTTTCCTTTCATTTTTCGTGCTTTTGAACACGGAATAGTTTTCATCTGAATCAATGATACAAATTACCGACCGTGAGTAAATACTTGCTTATTTTGTCATCGCGTTAAATCACCAGTGTAAATGACTCATTAAAAAATCGTCTAGAACCTTCTGGCAAGTGTGGGAAGCCTAGAGGTTCACAAATGACTAGACTCAAGACGTTAATTGATTTTAGCTGAGAGACACCTGCTCTCTATTTGAACTTGTGGCTTGTCCGGAAATTTAAATGTGTTGTTTTTTTAATTTAAATTGTGTAATGTATTATGAAGAATTCCAAGGCAGAGAAGGATAATTCGAGTCATTACGAACTGTAACTTATATATATATATATATATATATATATATATATATATATATATATATATATATATATATATATATATATATATATATATATATATATATACCCCTAAAAAAATACTCTCAAACTAGCAAACGACTAAAGTACCCGTCAATACGACTCCCGTCAATAGGGCTCTCAACAAATCGGCACAAGTCGTACATGAAGCTTGCCTAACATGCCAGCCCATCGGATCTTAAAGTAGATTATCGCATACTATCGCATACTATTCAACATTGGGCGCTAAGTCAACCCTAGCTAGGCCATTCTTTGTATTTCCTTCTAACTTCAAGCTCATATAGCTCTTATAGTTCATTACGAGCCCGCAGTAAATTAATCTTCCTCCCATTATAAAAATTCAATTATTGTCTTGCATTTTAACTAGTACTGAGCAGCGCTGTTTAGTGCGGTATTTCGATAGGTTCAAGTCTAGCTGTCCAGATGGTACTTTTAAGCATTATACCATCACTTGAAGATATTGCAACATTTTGAAGCTAGACTCCTAAAGATGACCTAGTCCCACCTAACTCTAGTCCAGGGGTCTCCAAACTTATCAGCCCGAGGGCCGCATTAACTAGAAAATATCACTTCGGGGGCCAGAGTTTCTTCGAGGCATCTTTTTGAGATGCACCCCCCCCCCCCCCCCCCCCCACCGAAGAACGTCTACCAACCCCTTCCCGACGAAATGAAATGTATCTAGAAATATATACACATTTCAAGTGTCGTCGTCCCCCCTGAGAAAAAAGTCAGAAAGAAACACTGTCGAGCTCAAAGTTTGTTCTCAAATTTTTCTTCACGTATTTCATTCTTGAAAATGTTTGTTCACACAGGTATGTTGTTCCAAAATGTGAATGGTACTTTGATGCCAACGTTTTAATATTAGGAAAGTCTTCCTATGGCAAAATTGCTTGCAATTCAACGACCTCCAGCTGCAGTTCATATGGCAACTGGCCACATCTGCTTAAAATTGGCTTTGAAACAGTCTCACTTCTTTTGCCTTCGAATCAAAGTCAGGAAATTGCTACTGAAACTGCAGCTTTGATGATTTCGCATACAAATGACCCGTGGGACTTAGCTGTTGCCTCAGACATTAAGACCTTGCACTGCTGAAAGTGCATCAAGTTGTTGGTCTGTATTTGTTAAAAACATGACAACTTTGGATCTGAAAGCCCGAAGATGTGTGTAAAGATCAGAAGCTAGATTTCCCTCTCTTGTAGTTTTAGGTTCAGAAAATTAAAATGACTAGCTAGTTATGTCTGTAGCAGAGGCAAATTTCCATACCCAATCATCATCAGACATTAATGTATGTGGCTTGCCTTTATTTTCCAGTAAGTAACCTATTTCCTCTTTTTACTAAAATACTCTGCTCTGAACTTTCTCACAACTTAGCCATCTTACTGTTGTGTAATAGGGTAAATCTTGCGATTCTGTGTTTGTATCTTTCAACATGTCTCTGAACTATCTATAGTTGAGCCCATCTGACCTTATTAAATTCACCATCTTCACCACAGGATTCAATACACAGCAAAGCTTGCTGGTAAATAATAGTGTAGGAACATTGGTTGCAGAATGTTTTTCTGTAGGGAAGCCAGCTCTTATGTTATGTTTATGTCTTCATCCACACCTCTAATGAACACAAGCAGTTGAGAGATAGAACAGCTGTCCAGCGACTCATCAATTGCAATTGAAGAAAGGCGAAACTTGCCTGCATTTTTCGCTATTTGAGTCACAATGTTTTCACCAATGTCTGCAACATGGAGGGCAATGGCATTTGCACCCATAGCTACATTTTCTAATTGTTTTAAATTTTCTGGGCAAAGTTCCTCATCCACCTCCAACATTTTTTTCGTGGACAAAAAGATCTCCGCGGGCCGGACGAGAAGACCTCGCGGGCCGCATCCGGCCCGCGGGCCGTAGTTTGGAGACCCCTGCTCTAGTCGGACACCTACCAGATTGTATTTTTTGAGAGGAGCCATTTAGACGATCAGTTAGGAACCTTACTGTCGATAGCCTTTTGTCGGGGTGATTTTGCCGGGTCAATGTTGTGTTGTTCAACAATTAACCACCATAAAAAACTGCCTATTGCTTTAGATCTTCTACAAATGTTATAGCTCAAGTCTCTCTTGGTCTGTATTAGCTTGAGAGAGCTCAGTCTTACACTGGAGCAGAACACAGACAAATTCCTGAACACAAAGACGGCGATATACAATTGTTGTGCTAACGTGGTGGAGATAAATTGGCATGACAAGACTCAAACTCTGGTGAATGAAGTAGAAGAAAGATATGTGGGGGCTGGGCTTTGTATGGCAGACATACACGGTTGTCGACATTACAAACTAGATGCACATGTCAGTTCTCAGCGAACGCCTGCTGTCAGAACAACTCAACTAGACGCCTGCACCACTCGTTATGCTGACTAGTCATGACCCAGACAGTGACCCAGACCATAAGACCTAGACCACATGACCTAGACAGTGGCCCAAACCACATGACCTAGACAGTGGCCCAAACCACATGACCTAGACGGTGGCCCAAACCACATGACCTAGACAGTGGCCCAAACCACATGACCTAGACCACATGACCTAGACAGTGGCCCAAACCACATGACCTAGACAGTGGCCCAAACCACATGAACTAGACCACATGACCCAGACCACATGACCCAGACCACATAACCCAGACAGTGGCCCAAACCACATGACCTAGACGGTGGCCCAGACCACATGACCTATACGGTGGCCCAGACCACATGACCTAGACGGTGGCCCAAACCACATGACCAATACCACATGACCTAGACCACATGACCCAGACAGTGGCCCAAACCACATGACCTAGACGGTGGTCCAGACAGTGACCCAGACCACATGACCCAGACCACATAACCCAGACAGTGGCCCAAACCATATGTCCTAGACGGTGGCCCAGACAGTGACCCAGACCACATGAACTAGACCACATGACCCAGACCACATGACCCAGACCACATAACCCAGACAGTGGCCCAAACCATATGACCTAGACGGTGGCCCAGACCACATGACCTATACGGTGGCCCAGACCACATGACCCAGACCACATGACCCAGACCACATAACCCAGACAGTGGCCCAAACCATATGACCTAGACGGTGGCCCAGACCACATGACCTATACGGTGGCCCAGACCACATGACCTAGACGGTGGCCCAGACCACATGACCTAGACGGTGGCCCAGACCACATGACCTAGACGGTGGCCCAGACCACATGACCTAGACGGTGGCCCAAACCACATGAGCTAGACGGTGGCCCAAACCATATGACCTAGACGGTGGCCCAGACCACATGACCTAGACGGTGGCCCAGACCATATGACCTAGACCACATGAGCTAGACGGTGTCCCAGACCACATGACCTAGACGGTGGCCCAGACCACATGACCTAGACGGTGGCCCAGACCATATGACCCAGACCACATGACCTAGACGGTGGCCCAGACCACATGACCTAGACGGTGGCCCAGACCACATGACCTAGACGGTGGCCCAAACCACATGAGCTAGACGGTGGCCCAGACCACATGACCTAGACGGTGGCCCAGACCACATGACCTAGACGGTGGCCCAAACCACATGAGCTAGACGGTGGCCCAGACCACATGACCTAGACGGTGGCCCAGACCACATGACCTAGACGGTGGCCCAGACCACATGACCTAGACGGTGGCCCAGACCACATGACCTAGACGGTGGCCCAAACCACATGAGCTAGACGGTGGCCCAAACCACATGAGCTAGACGGTGGCCCAGACCATATGACCTAGACCACATGAGCTAGACGGTGGCCCAAACCACATATCATATATATACACTATTTCTGACTGCGTTACTACATTATATACACAATTTCTGACTGCGTATACTACATTTATACACATTTTCTGACTGCGCATACTACGTTATATACAATTCCTGAATGCGCATACCACGTTTTATACACATTTTCTGACTGCGCATACTACGTTTATACACATTTTCTGTATGCGCCCACTATGTCCTCTACACACTGACTGAGTATTTCAGGTCACCTACACACTGAGTATTTCAGGTCACCTACACACTGTCTGTCTGCCGTGGAAATTCCGCCCGAGGCCCATAAAATCCCAGCTAGCAGAGCCTCCTGTTCGACCCAGTTTATAAGTCACACATCACAGCCCACAATGAGGAGCCGCTGCTCCGTTTTCTGGCACTCAATTAGCTTTGTCTAGTTCTTATCATCGCTACTGTCAAATGACAATGACAGCATATATCATCAAATGACAGTAACAGTAAATCCCATCAAATGACAGTAACAGTAAATCCCATCAAATGACAGTAACAGTAAATCCCATCAAATGACAGTAACAGTAAATCCCATCAAATGACAGTAACAGTAAATCCCACCAAATGACAGTAACAGTAAATCCCATCAAATGACAGTAACAGTAAATCCCATCAAATGACAGTAACTTTACATCCAACCAACTGCTAATATCGTGATAATATTGGCCACCTATATGTGATGATATTCCCCATCTATATGTGCTAACATTTGCCATCTATATGTGATGATATAGGCCACCTATGTGTGCTGGTATTTGCCATGTGTAAGTGCTGATACCGACTTCTCATATGTGTTGATATAGTTGTTTGTATGTGCCAATAATTCCACTGTTTATCCACGAAGGTAGAAATTTCCCGTGCAATCAAAGGGCACGTAACGCACTTGACTAAGTGAGCCGCCGTAGAGTAAACGATCAAAGGGCGATTACTGTGCACTCTCTCACGTCTCTATACCTGTTAAGCTCATCACACCCCTGTAATGAATTTAAACAAACAACTTTTAAGTACTTAGCTTAAAGGTTACGCTTCATTTTTTATTCACAAATATTTTAAAATGTAAAGAACGAAGGTAACGTTTTTTTTTTCCTTTGAGAAAATTGCGTGTTGTTGTGTCGTGTGTAGTGTCGTGTTGTTGTGTCGTGTGTAGTGTCGTGTTGTTGTGTCGTGTTGTTGTGTCGTGTGTAGTGTCGTGTTGTTGTGTCGTGTGTAGTGTCGTGTTGTTGTGTAGTGTCGTGTTGTTGTGTCGTGTTGTTGTGTCGTGTTGTGTTGTTGTGTCTTGTGTAGTGTCGTGTTGTTGTGTAGTGTCGTGTTGTTGTGTCGTGTGTAGTGTCGTGTTGTTGTGTCGTGTGTAGTGTCGTGTTGTTGTGTAGTGTCGTGTCGTGTTGTTGTGTCGTGTGTAGTGTTGTGTTGTTGTGTCGTGTTGTTGTGTCGTGTTGTTGTGTCGTTTAGTGTAGTGTCGTGTTGTTGTGTCGTGTGGTGTCGTGTTGTTGTGTCGTGTTGTTGTGTCGTGTTGTTGTGTCGTGTGTAGTGTCGTGTTGTTGTGTCGTGTGTAGTGTTGTGTTGTTGTGTCGTGTTGTTGTGTCGTGTTGTTGTGTCGTTTAGTGTAGTGTCGTGTTGTGTCGTGTTGTTGTGTCGTGTTGTTGTGTCGTGTGTAGTGTCGTGTTGTTGTGTCGTGTGTAGTGTTGTGTTGTTGTGTCGTGTTGTTGTGTCGTGTTGTTGTGTCGTTTAGTGTAGTGTCGTGTTGTGTCGTGTGTAGTGTTGTGTTGTTGTGTCGTGTTGTGTCGTGTGTAGTGTCGTTTAGTGTAGTGTCGTGTTGTTGTGTCGTGTAGTGTCGTGTTGTTGTGTCGTGTTGTTGTGTCGTGTTGTTGTGTCGTGTTGTTGTGTCGTGTTGTTGTGTCGTATTGTTGTGTCGTGTTGTTGTGTAGTGTCGTGTTGTGTCGTGTTGTTGTGTCGTGTTGTTGTGTCGTGTTGTTGTGTCGTGTGTTGTGTCGTGTTGTTGTGTTGTGTCGTATTGTTGTGTCGAGGTGTGGACCAATGGAAACAACTGCATTTTAAAATGCATTATTGTTACAGATGAAAATGACGAGGATAATCCTATAGGATTTTCAATGGCTGTTTGAACCAAATGTCTACGTTATTTCGATAATCAGCTATTATCTCCAAAATCGTTTGTTTCAAAGATAGTTTTAATAACACAACGTTCTCCAGTTAAACGAGATCAGGCATCACTGGCTAAAATTCTCTCCACTTTGGTTCTAATGGAAGGTGATTGGACTCTAATCATCAGACGGATCATCATGCACATCGATTTGTTCAATCTGGCTCAACTCTTTAGCTCCACTCTCTATATAACCCAACTCTCTCACTCTCGCTCCACCCCACCCCACCCCACCTCTCTCTCTCTCTCTCTCTCTCTCTTTCTCTCTCTCTCTCTCTCTCTCTCTTCTGTCAACATCTGACCAATTTCCGAGTGGCCTCATGTTGCTGAAGCCATCACAACAAAAGAAAATGAATAAACCCTTTTTGTGGTTGATTAAGTTCACGTTATTTGATGCAGCAAACTGTGACGTCACGGTGACATGCGCCTGTTGTACATTCAGTGCGGTCCTAGGGTAAGATTTCACAGCCGTGGTGACGTCATGTGTTGATGTACTCTTGTGCCGAAACAAAATTGCCAGCCTGGGAAAGAAATCAACGAGTTGATGCGCGAGCTGGCACCTGTAGGTTAATGACGCAGCTTTGATCGTTTTTGTGCTTTCCGCTTAAGGGAATCATTCCTGGCTGTATGTAACGTCTCAATTGTCTCTTGAAACGTCTTTTATCGCCGTACTAAAAGAGACGGCACCATCTCAGTCTAGTTGCTGAATATTGTTAAGTTTTCGCTACAAGTCTTACAAAAGTAGGACCTGAATATGTTAAGCCACACATAAATCCTTTATTTGTTCATACGTCACGCTATAGTTCTGGGAACACATAGCGACACTGCATTTGTTACATCCTTAACTAAGCCCACATTGCTGAGTATGTCCCTAACGAATCCCTAGTTGTCGAGCATGTCCTAGACAAATCCCCAATTGGTGATCATGTATCCCACTGCTCTAAAATTGCTCTAGCATGTTTAAACTCACGACATGACAGGTGTGATAATTACCCAGGTGAATGTTTCACTTGACGTCCCCATTGGTTATGATATGAACCGTTGAAAATGTTAAGATGGAGAATCTTTGTTTCCCCAGCTGAGCGGGGCGGCATCCGAGGAGGGCATGGGTGAGCAGCTGTGTATCGGAGACTACCTGTGTCTCTACTGTGAGGAAACTGAGGGCTTCGTCTGTAGCTATCAGTCCAGGTAAGTCGCCGCGACAGGAGATGATTACATCACTTGTAAATATTTACCCCAGCTGACGTGAACAGGTGTCGTCATTCCAGCCAGACGAGAATGTGGTTAGACAGCACCAACATCTCATGACACGCATGTATCCAAGTTCAAGGCGAAAGTGTACATGTTTATTTTAGATTAACGTATGTACACGCACACTAGTCAATTACGTTAACAGCAGTTAAGACAGATTACTAGATAATGCAAAAATACAATAACTTCTGTTTGTCTTGGCGTATGTACATACATTTTAAAAAAGGCCTGCTGTTGTAAACGTTATTGAATAAATTGAAGAACAAAACACCAACATCCTGGTGTGGTAGAACACCCCTTGGCTGTACAATAAGAAGACACGTGATATAGTTGCAAAACATGTCTACGTTTGTTGTTCCGAATGACTAACACTACGAGCTTAATTATACAAATTAGCTGAAAGTGCGAATACATTTTTACACGGCAGGAATTATTGTTAAAACGTACCCAAATATAGGAATTATGTATGTTATCTTTTACAAGCTGTTTATTAAAGATTTTCTTGCTACTTGTTCTAAGATATTTAGTTCTAGATGTGTCATTCTATTTTATATTCCAAAATATCACTGTGACTTGTTTAGCTGTAGACCTATTCAAATGTTCCCATAATGTTCCCATTGTTCTAACTCCGGGAACTTTTTGTTCTCAGTTCCACCAACAGTGGCCTATTTGTGTACACTGGACAAGACAGAAACCGCCCAACCAATATCCCTAATGCTCACAGTGAGATGGTTTTACAGTATTTTTGACTTATCACACTCACACTCGCACACACACACACGCACACACAATTGATAATTTAGTTATTTATTGAAATACATAAGCCTGTATATATATATATATATATATATATATATATATATATATATATATATATATATATATATATATATATATATATATATGTCATGTGTAGTGTCGTGTTATATATATATATATATATATATATATATATATATATATATATAGGCATATATATATAGGCATATATATATATAGGCATATATATATATATATATATATATATATAGGCATATATATATAGGCATATATATATAGGCATATATATATATATATATATATAGGCATATATATATATATATATATATATATATATATATATATATATATATATATATATATTTATATATATATATATAGGCATATATAATATAATATATATATATATATATATATATATATATATATATATATATATATATATATATATATATATATATATATATTATATTATATATGCCTATATATATATATATAAATATATATATATATATATATATATATATATATATATATATATATATATATATATATATATATATATATTATATATATATATATGCCTATATATATATATATATATATATATATATATACAAATAGATTTATATATTAGTTTATTTATTTATTTATCTATTCCTACCGGCCATACCTAGCCAAAAATTTATAATGCTAAAGCTAAGCTTAGTAATTATCTATGTTTATTCAAAACATTTTCAGCTGTTGTATTTCAAGTTTGTATCCAAAACCGCTATAAACTGAACAAAAAATACAGGAAATGTGTGAGCTATCTTCAAGCCGACAGTTCCGATGCTTCGGCTCGGTCAATGCTGACACAAGCAAAGGTAGGCTGAGCCAGCGGAAAACTAATTCAAAACTCATCTAAAAACATTCTAGTGAAGATCTACTAATGCTTTCAGACAGCTTTTAGAATTTCAGGCAAAAACGAAGTTTAGGCACACTTGATCTATAAGCTGACTTCTCTAGCAAGTTTAATAAATAAAAGCTATAGGATACCCCACCAGACAGATAATGTAAAAAGAAGAAACCAGAGCTTCACATCCACCTTCACTATTCAGCACTGACATTACTGGGACCAGCGAACCCAAAAATTACTTGAGGCTGACATTACTGGGACCAGTGAACCCAAAAATTAGTTGAGGCTGACATTACTGGGACCAGCTAACCCAATAATTAGTTGAGGCTGACATTACTGGGACCAGCGAACCCAAAAATTAGTTGAGACTGACATTACTGGGACCAGCGAACCCAAAAATTAGTATAGACTGACATTACTGGGACCAGTGAACCCAATAAGTAGTTGAGACTGACATTACTGGGACCAGCGAACCCAAAAATTACTTGAGGCTGACATTACTGGGACCAGCTAACCCAATAATTAGTTGAGGCTGACACTACTGGGACCAGCGAACCCAAAAATTAGTATAGACTGACATTACTGGGACCAGCGAACCCAAAAATTAGTTGAGGCTGACACTACTGGGACCAGTGAACCCAAAAATTAGTTGAGGCTGACACTACTGGGACCAGCGAACCCAAAAATTAGTATAGACTGACATTACTGGGACCAGCGAACCCAAAAAATTAGTTGAGGCTGACACTACTGGGACCAGTGAACCCAAAAATTAGTTGATGCTGACACTACTGGGACCAGCGAACCCAAAAATTAGTATAGACTGACATTACTGGGACCAGCGAACCCAAAAATTACTTGAGGCTGACATTACTGGGACCAGTGAACCCAAAAATTAGTTGAGGCTGACATTACTGGGACCAGCGAACCTAAAAATTAGTTGAGACTGACATTATTGGGACCAGCGAACCCAAAAATTACTTGAGGCCGACATTACTGGGACCAGTGAACCCAAAAATTAGTTGAGGCTGACATTACTGGGACCAGCGAACCCAAAAATTAGTTGAGACTGACATTACTGGGACCAGCGAACCCAAAAATTACTTGAGGCTGACATTACTGGGACCAGTGAACCCAAAAGTTACGTGAGACTGACATTATTGGGACCAGCGAACCCAAAAATTAGTTGAGGCTGACACTACTGGGACCAGCGAACCCAAAAATTAGTTGAGGCTGACATTACTGGGACCAGCGAACCCAAAAATTTCTTGAGGCTGACATTACTGGGACCAGCGAACCCAAAAATTACTTGAAGCTGACATTACTGGGACCAGCGAACCCAAAAATTAGTTGAGGCTGACATTACTGGGACCAGCTAACCCAAAAATTACTTGAGGCTGACATTACTGGGACCAGCGAACCCAAAAATTAGTTGAGGCTGACATTACCAGCTAACCCAAAACTTACTTGAGGCAGTAGCTGCCAGTGTAGGGCAGTATGAACTAGACCCTGCTCAGTCAGTTTATTTTCCAGAGATATCATTGTCAGTATTAATAGAATACTAGATGTGAATCTAGATCAGAAGAAGATAAAGAAACTATGCAGTTCGTGAATTTCACCTTCAAAATTACTTTAAAATGTTATAAAGGGCTAAATGCTTGAAAATTTAGTAAAATTTAAAGTACTGAAATTTTTTTTCATAAAGAACGTTTTAATAACAAGCTTTTATGTAATAATGCTCTAAAAAGTTTACATAGTAGCGTATAATTTATTTTCTACTTTTTAGTGCTTTATTACATAAAAGCTTGTTATTAAAACGTTTTTTATGAATTTATTTTTATATTTGAACAAAATAATGAATGTATACATACTGCTGACGGTGGGTTTTTATATAGATTAAAATCATCGAAAACCATGCTGCATAACTAGTTATTTGAAAAGGTAATGAAAAACAATGTCTTTGTCTTGTTTCATTTGAGCTGGCAACAAGAAAAAAAATGTTTTTTTTTTTGTTATTTAACCAATAAATATAGATAAACCAACGAATTCATAATTTATGGATTAATAGCCAAATAGATAATACAATTTTTTTTTAATATCACTTTTTTAAACTTCAAAAAATAAATCTTCAAAAAAGTTTCAAATAGTCCTAGATCTAGATCTAGTTCTTTAGACTGCAAGTGATCAAAGTGCATCAAGTTCCATTACAAAGATTAAATAGAATAAAATGTCAGTGAATGTGAAAATCTTGTCAAAATCAATTAGCATTTATTTCTAATTGTCTCATTTTGAAATAAATCATTTCATTTAAATATTTAAATGTAATGTTTGTTATCTGATGAAATTAAGACAGATCCTAGTCTGTTTACTCAAATTTTTAAATTATTTCAACGATTTTCAAATAGGGGTCGTCCATAAATGACGTCGCAATCGTAGGGGAAAAGGGGGGGGGTTCAGTAATTTTGTGACGGTGTGTGATGAGGGGGAAGGGGGCGTTCAAATGGCGGGACGTCACACTTATGCATTAAAAAAAACAATGTTTGAAAACTAATTTTTAGCCGTTATTTCGCGTTTTAGTACATTGTAATAGGAATTGATTAAAATACTCTATGTTGACAGTGTTCAGACAAGATTTTGAAAATTTTTTAGGAGAAATTCAACTGCAATTTTGAGGGGGTCGTAGGCTGAGATGTGACGTTATTTTAGGGGGGGGGGGGGGTTAGCTTTTTGTGACTATGTGCGACGGAGGGAGGGGGAGGTAATAATCGTCCAAAAAGTGTGACCTCATTTATGGATGACCCCATACTAGATCTAGGTCTAGATATAATATAGTAATTTAATATACTGTTAGCCATAAATTATTATAATCATCTAAATGAAAATAATATAGAGGTCATGTATTCTTGAAATAAATGGTTTTAATAAATAAAAGAGCCCATCACTTTTTTCAGCTGGCTGCAGAGGCAGAGAAAAAAGATAATCTGGCTGAACAGACTAGGCAGCATGGTAAAAGAGTTCGCTATGGTGAAATTGTACAGGTACAGACAGTCACCCATTGTTTATTTTTAATCACAGTTTGTTTTTATTTAAGGCACACAGTTTAAATTGAACTTTACCTGTGGTACTAGTTTTCCTCAATTGTTTACAGTTAAGATTTAATTGTGTAACCTAATCCTAATACTAATAAATAATTAATATTGAGAACAAACATTACACAAAAAATAAATAATAAGTTTAAAAAATATAATATATAGATTCTAATTATAATAATATATTTTAAACAGATGCATAAATATATAGTTTTGTTAACTATAATTGTAAACACATTTTTTTTTTCATATAATAGATAATATTTTTTCATTTAATAGATCTAATTATTGTTGCATTTTTATTAAATTTTCTAGACTAAATAGTAAATAGAATCTAGATAGCAAATTTAAGTTGAGCAATTAACTAAATTTTTAGTAAATTAAATAAAATTTAAATGAATTGAAAATTGAAACTGTATCTAAATCTATCTTTGGCTAAAGTTTAATATTATTTCTTGATATCATGTTCAGCTCAAGCACATTTTCACTGGCAAATTTGTGCATATGAGCACCACACACACCAGTAAAAAGGATAAAAACAATATGAAGGTAATTGTTTCTATCAAATATTGTTTTTCTTAAAGTGAAGACAAAATTATGCAGATAATATTCCTAACAAAAAACAGCTTTTAGTTGCAGAACTAAACTTATTCTACTGGTAGATGAGGCTAACTTCTGTTTTACCAAGATACGTTTGCTGAGTATAATGTAAAAAACAAATTATGCTTAAAATAATATGTTTAAATTAATTAATACATGTTTTATTTATCTTATTTTTAGGTGTCATTAATTGAATTTAATGCAAAAAATGCACAATTTAGAATTCTTCCCAGATACAAAGTCAAATCAGAAGGAGAAGTGGTAAAAACTTTAAACTGAAACTATCACTTAGTCTTATATCATTATTTTTCATATTTATGTTAGAAAGGGTTAAAAAAACAATAAAAAATTATAAACCTTTTAGCTTCTTTTTTTTTGTAGTGTAGTGCAGTCAATAATATTTACCCTTTTTTTTAAATCAATCTTGGTTTGAGCTTTCACTGAAGTTTATAAATTAACTTCAGAATTTTACTACAGGTTCAGCTCTATGATCAAATTGTGTTTGAAAGTGTAAAATCACCTGGACATTACTTTCATGCAAGTGAATCTTTTCAGATTGACCACTACACCTTTGGGTAAGGGTCCCTGTTTAATTCAGCTCTGTCCTGAAATATCTGGTCATGTTAGCTAAGATCAAATACAACTTTAAAAATTAATGTATTAGGTGGTGTTAATTTAGGCTCCTACACTAGATAAGATTAACATTTATTACTAGAAATCTAGCCTATTCTTTAAGGTATCTGTTACCATCTGGTTTATTAATTATTTAACATAATCTTGTATTGGTATTTATACCATTTGTATATGTCAAGGTTTTAGTTTTACTTATTCTTTAAACACAAAATTTAGATAAAGCATTTATTTAGATTAAAAAATTGTTTTCAATTTGTAAGCTTTTTTTACTGCTTTGTATTTATTTAAACACATCAACTATGGCAACTATAATGTAGTTTTATTTCTGTATTTCTTTAACAAATATTATTCAGTCCTTGATTTATAACAAAACATTTTAATTCTGCATCTAACAAAGAATATAAATAATGTTTTATATATGCAAATATTTTCACTAAAAAGATGTTTATCCTTAAAATAGAAAATATTTTATTAAAAAAAAATAGGACCAACATCTTTTAGATTTTAAAATATTGTCTTAAGAAAAATTGGGTATCTACTCTTTTCACAGAATTTTATGATCAAACATTTTAATAATACTGATCGTAATTAGAAAATAATAAACATCTGTTTTATATGGTTAAACCAGGTCAGAGTTGAACTTGGGTGTGGAAAGATCAAGTTTTACATTAATTGGCAGCTTCAGAGATAGACCAGAGCAAAACAGATTTGTCCGGGTATGTCTGGAAAATCTTACACCTTCTAAAAAGTCGCATAAAGTATTTTTAAATGATTTGTATAATGTTAACAAATATCAAGCCTATCATTTTTTTTTTTTTTAATTTTTACTTTTTAGGGTGGTTGTGTAATTCGTCTTTTTCACAAAGAATTAGAAGCATACCTTGTGGCAGAAGGATTATTTGATGAATCACTTATTGAAGATGGTAAAATGAAACTGTAGCCTACATGAGTGGTTGAGAGAGAGAGATAGTTGTTAAATCATTTTTATGTGCATGTGTTATTGAGCTGGTGGTAAAGTTTTCAATGTATTTTACTATTTAACTAATACATTTAGTAGTATCATAATTCAAGTAGTATTTATGCTGGAATAAATCTGTTATTGATTATTTTACATTTTCTTATTAAACATAATTAATTCTATTTAAGTGCATTTCCGTATCCGTGCCATTGATCAACATCGCCCAAAATCCTTATCACCATCAACATCTGGGATAACATACTGGCAAGTTGAAGCAGAACATAGCATTTTAGATGGTAGGTGTCATAGCATTTTAGATGGTAGGTTTCATAGCATTTTAGATTGTAGGTGTCAAAACATTTTAGATGGTAGATTTCATAGCATTTTAGATTGTAGGTGTCATAACATTTTAGATGGTAGATTTCATAGCATTTTAGATTGTAGGTGTCATAACATTTTAGATGGTAGATTTCATAGCATTTTAAATTGTAGATGTCATAACATTTTAGATGGTAGGTTTCATAGCATTTTAGATTGTAGGTGTCATAACATTTTAGATGGTAGATTTCACTTAATTATAGATGGTAGATTCCATACATTTTAATTAGTAAGTGTCATTACATTTAGATAGTCAATGTCCTAACATTTTAGATGATAGAAAGCATAGCATTTTAAATAGTAATAAATATTCAATTAAAAAATTTAAAATAATAAAGGAAAAAAAAGTTTTCAAATGTTGCACATTGTGATATGACATGTTATTTTTCATTAGATATGTAATGAATTTAATGTTACATGTAACAGGAGATATTTTGAGATGGGAACAACAAATACGGCTAAGACATATGCTGACTCGCCAGTACCTGTGTTTAGATACAAATATGGACGTAATGCTGACACCAGACTCCACAGATCCCCGTACTGTCTTTAGACTTCATTCAGTACTTAAGGTTTGTCTTTATGTCGACTTATTTTTAAAAATAATTTGCTTTCATTACAACTAACTTAGATGAAATAAGACATAGTGAAAATAAATTGTTACATGCATGAATGTGTAATAATCATCCATTATTACTTATAAATCTATATCATCACTTGGTCACAAGGAAAGGGATGAGATACAGTTGGAGAGCTATGCAAGGATTGAACACATGCTGACCAGTCGCTGGCTACATGCACTTAAAGGTGAACATTTTTCATTCAATTTAAACACGTTTGAAATAGAAGAAAACCTATTATAATATTAATATTTACTAGTTAACTATTTTAATTTATTAATGGGTTTTGTTTTATAGTAAAGTTTTATTGGCTCACTTATAAAACATTTATTGTAATAATTTTCTAAAGATGAGGATTATGAGAAACATCAGTACAATGAACGTGACACAGAACGAACCATGCAAGGTCTAAGGTGGGATGGTGCACCTTTGAGGAAGGTAAACACATTCTTTTTAATTTTTCCGATAATATCTATTTAACCTCCATATACTTTGAACTGCAGCATGTTTTCTAATTAATACCAGAGCAAAACACAAATAAAGGCTAATCTTTGTTTTAACTTTTTTGTTTAAACTAAGATCATTCTCTCACAACACATGTGGATGGTAATATTTGTTTGATTGGTTAACTTAAACCGAGATCTGTTTACAACCAGGTTGCAGCTAGCCCAGAGAGCATGTATGACGATGCTTACACAATACAACAAGTTACAGAAGATGAAGCTCTCAACTTTAACTATGTTGCTGGGATGGTGCCATTTCTTTTCAATATCATTCAGGATGTGAGTAACACAAACATTTTCTTCTGTTACCCAACAAAGTTAATAAGAAATTTTTATTTTATAACTTCAAAAGTAGTAAGTTTAAGAAAGTTTTTTTTTCTTTTATTAGCAACGAAGTGGCACAGCTCTCACAGCAAGAAAAACTCATGATATGATATCGGTATGGTATAATGTGTTTGTGATATGGTAATGGTATGGTATAATGTGTTTGTGGTATGGTAATAGTATGGTATAATTTGTATGTGATATGGTAATGGTATGGTATAATGTGTTTGTGATATGGTAATGGTATGGTATAATGTGTTTGTGACATGGCAATGGTAGGGTATAATGTGTTAGTGATATGGTATGGTATAATGTGTTTGTGATATGGTAATGGTATGGTATAATGTGTTTGTGATATGGTAATGGTATGGTATAATGTGTTTGTGATATGGTAATGGTATGGTATAATGTGTTTGTGATATGGTATGGTATAATGTGTTTGTGATATGGTAATGGTATGTTATAATGTGTTTGTGATATGGTAATGGTGTGGTATAATGATGGTCAGCATTTTTGTTTGTTTGCTCAGACTTTACATGAAATTAAGGAGTTTATAATGCCTGATGGTCAGCCAGACAAGGACAGACAAAAGTTGCTGCGAAACCTTAGGGTAAATCGTGTTTGTTTTTAAATTCTATGGCTTAACATTTTAATTCTCATTTCATTTTTCTTTCTATTCTCCTTAAAATTATTAAGTTATTATGTCATATATTATGTTAGCTTTTTTGTAAAAAAAAATTGATAAACTTATTAGTCAAATTATTGAATCATTTTGTTATAGGTGATTGACCTACTAGTCAAATTTTGAATCATTTTGTTACAGGTGATTGACCACCTAGTAGTCAAATTTTAAATCATTTTGTAACAGGTGATTGGCCTAGTAGTCAAATTTTAAATCATTTTGTTACAGGTGATTGACCTAGTAATCAAATTTTAAATCATTTTGTTACAGGTGATTGACCTAGTAGTCAAATTTTAAATCATTTTGTTACAGGTGATTGACCTAGTAGTCAAATTTTTAATCATTTTGTTACAGGTGATTGACCTAGTAGTCAAATTTTAAATCATTTTGTTACAGGTGATTGACCTAGTAATCAAATTTTAAATCATTTTGTTACAGGTGATTGACCTACTAGTCAAATTGCTCCAGTGCCCCCTGCGTGAAGGAGATGAACAGCTGCACATGATCAGGATATTTAAAGAAGCTTATGATGTGTTACATGCTTACATGCTGGGCAAAAGTAGAAAAAATGCTTTGTACATTGCTAAATACATTGATTTCTTCCAAACTCAGTTTACTCAGAAGGTAAATTATTTTGTATTGTCTCCTAATTTAGTGTTATGACATTGTACTACAGCTCACAGTCTTGGTACTGATTTGACCCCTGTATTAAGTGTTAAGAAAATCTCAATGAATTGTTTTTGTTTTAAGGGTGGAATTGGCCTCAATGTGGCACAGATGATTGTAGAACTTATTAGGGATAAACGAAAAATTGTAGATCGGATTACTCAGAATCACATTGACACCTTCATTCAGCTACTTCGAAACAATCCAGTAAGTGTCTCAAAGTGTTCTTATCATTGTTAGCTAATTACATCCAGTGATTAGATAATTTTCTAGAAAGAAATCTATTCAAAACAAAGATTTGTATATTTTAACAATAATGTAAGCTATTCTTTCCTAGAGATGTAGACATTATTTGAGTAAAGTTAGTAGTTGAATCAATTTTAGAATTATAAAATTAATTGTAATGAACTCATGACCTGGTGTCTTTTCGTATTGTAGAGCTATCATTTCCTTGACCTTCTTCATGTCTTGTGTGTTTGTGATGAAGTTGCCATACCAAACAACCAGTCCTATATTGTGCAGCAATGGCTGAGAAACTACAAGGTAAACTTGTTTGATGACTTATAGAACTATAAGGTTAATTTGTTAGATGGTTTATAGAACTATAAGGTAAACTTGTTAGATGGTTTATAGAACTATAAGGTTAACTTGTTAGATGGTTTATAGAACTATAAGGTTAACTTGTTAGATGGTTTATAGAACTATAAGGTTAACTAGTTAGATGGTTTATAGAAACTACAAGGTAAACTTGTTAGATGACTTATAGAACTATAAGGTTAACTTGTTAGATGGTTTATAGAACTATAAGGTTAACTTGTTAGATGGTTTATAGAAACTACAAGGTAAACTTGTTAGATGGTTTATAGAACTATAAGGTTAACCTGTTAGATGATTTATAGAACTATAAGGTTAACTTGTTAGATGATTTATAGAACTATAAGGTTAACTTGTTAGATGATTTATAGAACTATAAGGTTAACTTGTTAGATGGTTTATAGAACTATAAGGTTAACTTGTTAGATGGTTTATAGAAACTACAAGGTAAACTTGTTAGATGATTTATAGAACTATAAGGTTAACCTGTTAGATGATTTATAGAACTATAAGATTAACTTGTTAGATGGTTTATAGAACTATAAGGTTAACTTGTTAGATGGTTTATAGAAACTACAAGGTAAACTTGTTTGATGACTTATAGAACTATAAGGTTAACTTGTTAGATGGTTTATAGAACTATAAGGTTAACTTGTTAGATGGTTTATAGAAACTACAAGGTAAACTTGTTAGATGGTTTATAGAACTATAAGGTTAACCTGTTAGATGATTTATAGAACTATAAGGTTAACTTGTTAGATGGTTTATAGAACTATAAGGTTAACTTGTTAGATGGTTTATAGAACTATAAGGTTAACTTGTTAGATGGTTTATAGAACTATAAGGTTAACTTGTTAGATGGTTTATAGAACTATAAGGTTAACTTGTTAGATGATTTATAGAACTATAAGGTTAACTTGTTAGATGGTTTATAGAACTATAAGGTTAACTTGTTAGATGGTTTATAGAACTATAAGGTTAACTTGTTAGATGGTTTATAGAATTATAAGGTTAACTTGTTAGATGGTTTATAGAACTATAAGGTTAACTTGTTAGATGATTTATAGAACTATAAGGTTAACTTGTTAGATGGTTTATAGAACTATAAGGTTAACTTGTTAGATGGTTTATAGAACTATAAGGTTAACTTGTTAGATGATTTATAGAACTATAAGGTTAACTTGTTAGATGGTTTATAGAACTATAAGGTTAACTTGTTAGATGACTTATAGAACTATAAGGTTAACTTGTTAGATGATTTCATAACTATAGTTGGGAAACAGAGGGGGCCTATTATGTTATGACATAAGTGATATAGTAAATAACTTAAACCTGCTAAATTTTGCCCTCTTATTCTTTAACTGAATATATAATTGTGTACAGGACAGTGTTTACCTGATAGACAGAGGCCAGAATATCAATAAAAGACCCAACATAGTCTACATCTCTGTAAATGGTGGAAGTTCTTGGGTGGCATTACACCAGTTTGTTGATGTAAGCACATTTTCTTCATCATTTACTTTTGTATGTACAATAGTTACCAACAAAATAAAAACTATTTGTAATCCAGCTCATTAGTTACCAACAAAATAAAAACTATTTGTAATCCAGCTCATTGTAATTTGATCAAGCCTAACGATTATTTGTGTTTGTGTGTGTGTTACAGACTGAATCTGCTGAGTATGACTTTGAGAAGAATCTGTTTCTTATGCATCAGCTGGACCTCATGAAAGCATTTTGTTTTGTAAGTTTCCACAAATAAAACTATCATATGAGGAGAGACTATCAATGAAAATGAATATAAGACTGTAGGAAAATTAAATATAGTTTTGTTTTGATAATAAATATTTTGAATGAATGTAAATGTTTATACAATATTTAAAAAAACTAAATCTTGTAAAATGATATCGAACTTGTAATTGTTCAGGGTCGGAATGACTTCTCTATTCACACAATCACAAGAGAGTTTGGCTACATCACCTGGGAAGATGCCTTTCTGTGCATACAGTCTGATCTCTTGCCTGACTCAGTCCGTGCTAAGTTCACTGAACTTGTTATAGGTTGGTGCAAGAATACTTTTGTTTTATGCTGCTCTAATGGAGTATCTGGTGGGTTATCTGACTCCTGTTGGGGAAAGGGAAAATAAAGGTGGCTGGGCATACAACTAACCACAATAACCCTTTGTATGCCAAGGTCATTGAAACATGAACTCTACTTCATCTACACTATTGCCTACATGTTCAAAAGAGTTACTTTAGTTGTTTTTTTAAATGAAAAATATTCTTTTTGTTCACAGGTTTGTTTGTGGATGTTGGAAACAATTACTCAGTGTTGGACAACCCAAATATTTGCTTTGTCTATGAATATGTTGGATCTAAGGATGCAGATACTGATCAAAGCCAATATGTAAGTTATCAAAAATTATTGAAACTTAAACAAGCAACATTTATATAAAAACTAAGTATTAACACAACAAAGAGCTTATTATAACGCTAATAAATTTATGGCTATGGTAACTATATAATTAAAACAATGGAATTAAACTCAAGTGTACTAGTCATTTATGTGAATGAAAGAGCCTAAAAGGCTTATTAAGGTAAAACTAGACTTCAAACTATAATCTTAAACACATCTCTGTAAAGTTAAGTAAAATGTCATGTTAAATGTATTAGTTGCTCCCACTGTAAGCCTTTAGTTTCATCAATCTTGCACAACCTATAGATCTATGCTTTTGCATTGCATATTCAGATACATATTTTAATAAATTTAAGGATTAAAACTTAAAAACATTGATTAAAAAATGTTTCAAAAATGCATTTCCAAAAGCATGTAATACATAATCAATATTTCTGACTAGTTGAGCATGTTTGCATGTTATGTTTAGAATGTGTGAGGCATTGCTGTCAAGTTTTGGTAATTACGCTTTGCATTTTGTGGTTTTGTTGCATGATTTTATCTTGATATTGTTGACAAACATGCTTTTCATACTGATATGTGAATATTACAAAGAATGTATTTATTAAAGTGTATGTAAATATTACAATGTATATACATAATTACTGCAATGTATATGAACTATATTTTATTTGTTTTCTCTGTTGATGATCATTACACAATGGTTGTGTATTGGTGATGTTCAGCAGCTCTGATAACAAATTCTCAGTTATTGACAACTCTCTTGTCAAATCTTTCCCTTTGTAGGCCTACACTAACTAGTTATTTTTAAAGTGTTCAGTGAAACAAAGGAACAGAAACTGATTTCTTCTTAAATGTTACTTAATTTTTTGTTACAATATTAATAACTTACAGTTAAAACTATTTAGATAAGTGAGTAAAAGATTACTAAAAATAAGTTTTTTTACTATAAACAATTTATTTTTCTAAAAACATCAAACACTTATATCCTATATTTTTAAAATAAAGCTTTTTCACAACTGAATCAAGCACCTACCTACTCTGCTTTATTTCTGACAAGTGTGTATTGGTTCTCAATGTAGCTATCTAATCATTAATAACAAGTGTAAATCACACATACAACTATCATAAAACCAAAGCTATTGATTTGTTGCTGTAGTTAGAAATAAAGAAAAGTATAATGACCTGTAGGACAATAAAATTCTTGGAATAGCTTGGGTGCATGTAGGCTTATACTGTGCACTACCAAACTATTTGGACAGCACCAGATAAACACACAACTACTCCATTGTAAACATCTATGTGCCAGCAGAGTTAACCACTTCTTTACCTTTGGTTGTTTTTGGGGTTTTTTTTATTAATTTTTCTACAAACAAAATGTATATTACAGTTTCTTTTTTTTTTAAACTTAAATTGCAACTTTTATTTAGTTGCAAAGTTAAAAGTTAATTAAATGAACATAATTTCCACATGAGCATGAAGCTGCTAATGTAGCCAACACCTGCTAGATACTTAATTATTCTAATATTTAAGCACATGAAATCTGTTTTTGTTATATTGCGCTACTTATTTTTCATTTAAATTTTATGCATTTTTACAAATAGCATTTTTGTCTGAAAATGAATACATAATAGTATGATTTCAGTTTAATGGAATGATTATTGAAGAGGACAAACAGTTATATCTTTTTTAGAAATATTAATTAATATTAACAAAATTGTAATCTCAATCAAACTTTTCCAGAAACAGCCAGTATAAATAAACCTAAGCTAGAATGAGCTACCTGATATATGGGTTTTTCTGTAGCTTGCATATGTCTTCAGTGCCACATGTTAAATGTCATTTGCTTGTAGCCACCTTCTTCCTCAAGTACTGAAAACACTAGAGAACAAGCCAACAACAGACATGTTGCAGATTCAAGCTTCACACTTCACTTGGATAATAATCCTATCTTGAGTTCTAGTGATGATGACACTGTAATGTGGAATGGAATCATTGATATGCCCATTGAGGTAGTCCTTATCATAATCACATATAAACATTAGAAAATATCAACACAACTATTCATTCTTACTTAACTACTAGCTTAAAAAATATATAAAACAAATTATACTTAAACCTCCCTAGCATTTGTTATTAAACTTAACCTAACTTACCTAGATAATCACAAGTTGCATTTTAGCAGAATTTTTACATTTTGTGACTTGGTAGCTTTACCGTCTTACACATTTTTTAGACTATTAGTTTCTTTTTTTTTTTCAAATCTTAAATGAATGTCATTTTTTTTTCAAAAATATTTCTTAAGTAGATTTTATATTCATTATATGATATCTATTTACAAAACTAAAAATTATAAAGATTAGATTTACTTAGTTCCATAAATAGAATTTTAAAATAAGAATAAAATAATGTTTCAAAATAAAGAAAAAACAATACTTCCATGAGCAGTTCCATAGAAAAATTCTGAAATAAATTAGTTTATCAACATAGAGTTAGCTGTAAAACTATAGAATTTCAAATATGTTTCTACTAACTCTCTTCCTCACCTGCTTGCTATTTTTCTCTTTAATGTTCTGTATTTTTGCAGTCAGTCCCTACTACAGACGTCACTTTTTTTCAGAAGTTGTCCAAAACCTGATCAAGCCTTTTTCTTCTACCTTTTTTTCACTTAACAAATATTTCATCTATGAATGAATTTAAACTTGTATTTTGTACATAAGCATTCACATTATTCACAAGGAAATATTTATTGCTGACTTAATAATAAAGTATCAGAATTTAACTTGGTTTTAAGTCAAATAAATTTAAAATATTAGGTGCTTTTAACACAGGATTTCTATTTTGTAAAATGCCTATGTTACCAATAAAATTGATTTTGAACAACCATATTTCTGACATTAACACAGAAAACAACACATAAATGTATAAGAAAATTGTTAGCTGATTCATTACCTAATATCTTAAAGATACATGTTTTTAAGTGTTTTAGATTTTATGAAGATAAAATGCAGCATCTCTAAAAATTTGTTTTCATTTTCACTACATTTTTATGAGAGGAAATCAAATTATGTTTATATAACAGTTGACTTTAATATGTTGCTGTTTTAAGCTACTGTTACAATGGTCAGGCTGTATAAAGCTCTGATCAATTTCACTAACATCATAATTCATTCTGCTTTCTATTGCTGCGGTTTTGGACAGAATTGGGGAGAACCCAGACGTGGTGAGGTAGGCTATTTTAGAGAAAACAATGTTGATCTATTACATTGTGTAATGCTAGTTTTTTTCTAAATGTTATTAATATTAGACTTTGGATTTTATTCAGCTTTCTATGCACTTTATAGTTAACCATTATATTTTGTATTATATGATACTTAATTTTGGGATCAAAATTAAACATTCTTGCAAATTTTAGGATATCAACTTTTGTAATTTGTATTATAAGAATGGTGTGTGGTATCTGTGAATATATTTATATATATATATATATATATATATATATAGAGAGAGAGAGAGAGAGAGAGAGAGAGAGAAAGAGAAAAGAACTAATAAAATATAACAATATGCTTACCAAATTAATAATTTCTTTATAATCATATTTAAACTAGCTCTTAATCTTTTAGATGAAATTCATTGATTTTAGTTAGTGTGTTAAGAGAATGCTAATTTTTAACAGACTTCTTGCTGCACAAAATATATAACTGCATAAAATAAGTTGTATTTACTAAATCATATAACATGGCTCATTCTTCTGTAAATAAAGTTTAATAAAGGGAAGTTATTATTTAAGTATCACAATTTTTTTTTAAGTCAAACTTAGCATTTGTTAATTTAAATCTCATTTCAATAAAAAAAATAGTTACAGACCTAAAAGATTTACCAATTTAAATGGAACTTTGTATACCTAAATCAGTTGCTTTGCAAATATCCAGATGAGATAAAAAGTTATATTTTTTACTTTAATAAGTAAACTAAATTTTTCTTTTTTTAAATGTATTTTCCATAAATATTGTAGCACATTTCACTATTCAGTATGTTGCAATTATTTTAGCCTATATCTGTTTTACACACTTTTTAAACTAGATTTTTAATGAGAATAAAATTCTTGGCTTCTAATGTTCAAGTATTTTTATATTTCTGGAAAGATAGAAATAATTGTTTATGTAGCTTGCACTTTGCTTGAAAACTGACCTTGTGTGTAATTTTGATAGATCTCCATAACTTTAAAACAATATTCTAATAAAGATTCTTTAACAGAACTAACAAGTTTGCCTATATGTTTCTGTTTTCTGCAGGTTGTGAAAGATTTGGTTACAATATTTCCAGTGTTGAGGGACTGGCTGGCAGAGTTTTTATCACAAAACTGCATCATGACATCAAGTATGGTTGGCAGAAATTTGCTGGTCAAACAGGTAAAAAAGAATGTTTTCCCATATCTTAACAATAAGTAAGTTAAAAGGCTTTAAATTTGAAGAGAAAAAGTAAAAAGCAATAGTTTTAAGTCTGAACAAAAATGCCAGTTATCAAAACATGAAATATTTTAAGTCTGTCTTTTGGCTCATGTATAAATGGTTCCACCTAGGTGTTGCGTCTGCTGCAGTATTTAGTTAAGTTTGGGTACTACATGGATGTTGGAGATGTCCATAAGCTGCTCCCCCCTCTACTTAGTTTGTTAGATGGGCGACAAGATGTTCCATTCCCAAGAGATAAAGGGAAAGGTAATCTTTACTCAACATCTTGTATGCTTGTTATATTTGTATCATGAATTAAATTATGTTTAATATATAAAAATCATCACTAAACACAAAATCCTTTTTCTAACTAAAACAATAGTTTTTTTAATTGATTTCTCAAAGTACACATCAGGGTAACTAGGTATAAAATATGTCATAATTTTTTCTAATTAGGATATTCCAAAGAAAGTCAGAAAGTTATTCAGACTTACAGAACCACTGGTAGATTTGAAATTAGTGAGGAGGCAGAAGCTGTTGTCAATGCTAAATATGAGTGAGTTTTACTGTCAATTTAAAAATTAATATTTCATTTCATTATTGATAAGAATCTAACCAAGTAAACTTCTTAACATTTGATGCAACTTTTTAGGGCATTGGTTGCTTTGGATTTGCTTCTCACTTTTCAAAGAAATTTGCGACTCAAGGTACGTCTTTTTGTTAAAGCTACTTGTTGAATATATTATGGAAAAACAAAAGGTTTCATAATTTAATGGTGTTAGAAAAATGTATAAATTTTTGTAGCAAAATATTATATCTATATATGGAGGTGTAAAAAATGTGTTAGCATCTAAACATGATTCCATGTTTATTTTATTCATTTGTTTTATTATAGAATCTCAGAATTTCTTGAGATGAAAAAGGATAACTTTTTTTCCAGGTTTTTGTCACTATGTTTAAACAAGCTGAACAAGGAGCAGCAAAGAAAAAAGTTCAAAGTATTCTAGAACCATTACTGTATGAGTCCTACAATGCTGCAGATCAGAAAAAGTAAATGTATATTAGATACAATTGATTTATAAGGCCTGTAATAAATAAAGCTTTGACTTTTGCAATAGAGGTTTCATATTTTATACTGTATACTTTTCAGGAAAGCTTTAAAAAAGCAGCGAGATGTTTTAAAAGAGCTGCGAGAAATGTTCAATAATTCAGCCATCTTGGATATTGACAGCACTACAGCCATTTTAATTGTAAGTTAACATTTCCATCCTGTTTAACATTTCCATCTTGTTTAACATTTCCATCCTGTTTAACATTTCCATCTTGTTTAACATTTCCATCCTGTTTAACATTTCCATCCTGTTTAACATTTCCATCTTGTTTAACATTTCCATCTTGTTTAACATTTCCATCTTGTTTAACATTTCCATCTTGTTTAACAATTTTTAATAACACTGCGCTTCTGTGCACAATTTTATTTTTAAATTAAAACTGAATGTAGGCTATTAAACATGGAATTACATTTTTTAGGATCTGTCCCAGTACAAATATGAGCAAATGGTTGTCAAGTCCTTAGACATACTAAACAAGCTGTACTCATCGCAAATGGACATGTTTACACTAGCAAGGAGAGCACAAGTATGAGATTTTAGTCACAGAATTAAATCATGTTACTCATCACATTATTCTACTGCACTGCTACTAATCTTTTCACAGTTTTTGACTGAATAAGACAGTCCTCAATTCAATTTCTATGTAAACATTTCCTAACAGGTGTTAGATGTTTCAGCCTAATGAAGATAGTTGTAATTATATTATTGATATGAATCCATGTATTATATATAAAAACGTGATTGATAGAATTCTCTAAAAGGTTTCCTGACCTCACAAATTTTTTATTAAACAACTTTACACTAAAGTACGCTTTCTTGCCACATGTAAGCAAAGATTTTTTTAAAGAATAAATACGGATTTAAAATTCAGTCACATTTTTTTAACAGTTTTTAAATAAAGGAAATAAAAACCATAAAAAATACATAATTTAGATTCTCTTGACCCATGACTCTGCCCGTGTTCATCGAGAAGTACAAAGAAGTTTACCAACACTTCGTCGCTTAGCTAGATCAAAACTAAATGATCAGCAAGTGGCTTTGATATGTGAAGTCTTAGATGAACTCTGCGAGTAAGTTTTTTTATCTAAAGTAATAAGTTGAAACATGCTTACTTAGTACATTTAGAATTTTGCTGAATAGATCCCCTTTTAGCAAATATTGCTGAATATTTATATATCTTTTAATTAAAGGTTTTGCTATCTGCCCAAGACACCAGAAGAACCGCACCCTATGAACCAAAACATTATGATTAGTCATGGTAATTATATTACTAAAACATTTTTATAAAAACTTACACAACTGTAAAATTAAACAAAATAAATTGATTTTTTTCAAGGAAGTCTTACAATGTGGTAAAAAGATTTGATGCTTCTTTTCAGGCATACTAAATATAGTTCTAGATATTCTTTCACAAGAAATTGATTCAAGATTGCTCAAAGTACGTGCTGTTCATCTGCTTTCTTAAATTATGAAATAAGAATGATTTAACCCAATGCTACTAACATTTGCTCATACTTTGATATAATTATAGGAGCAATACAGTGGTATGGAGAAAGTTTTTAAGAAAACACTTAGCCTTCTGACATTATTGATTCGAGAAAACCATGAGGTACAAGATCAGATATTCAGAAATCTCGATAAACTTTTGGATGTCACTATTGTGAGATCAGAGTTAGCTCTAGCTCTAAAAGAGGTGTGTATGATTTATATTTACAATTTCAAATTTTTTTGCTTTTACTACAAATTTTGATGAATAATTTTGTGTTTAGGTATTGGCAGATAACTAAGTGTGATGTTTTGTTTTTAGGTATTCACAGATAATTTTGTCTGATGTTTAGTTTTTAGATATTCACAGATAATTTAATGTAATGTTTTGTGTTTAGGTATTCACAGATAACTTAGTGTAATGTTGTGTTAAGGTTATTCACAGATAATTTAGTGTGATGTCTTGTGTTTAGGTATTCACAGATAACCAGAGTATTTGTCTGAAAGTGCAACCCCGTCAGATCCAGAGAATTGTGATGTTGGCTGCTGAGTGTCAACACAGTGCTCCAGAGTTTCTAGACTTACTTAAAACATTAGTCAAGGTATGCGTTTAAGCTGATAGCCTATCAGTTCCATTGGTTATAGTTCTAATTATGATCATAGTTGTCAAATTTCTAGTAATTGATATCCTGTAGAATATAAATATCTTCTTACTAGGTTGAAAGTTTGGATTTAACAATCAAGAGGAATCAAGCTCTTGTTATGAAGTATATCATGCAAACATTTAAAAAGTCTGCATATGTGCTTGATCAGTCTAGAGAGCAAAGGTTGGTGTTATAGGGTGTCTTGCTACTTAACTGATAATTTTTTACAGCAGGATCTTTTCATACATATTCAGCAGTCTAATAGCCATTTTAAAAAATACATTTTTTTAACATTGTATAACTTTTTTTTTAATTTTAGGGATACAGTTTTGACAAATCAGACAGATCCTGGCCACTTGACCTATTTTATCAGCCTTGTTGATTTGCTGGCAACTTGTGCTGAGGTTAGTTTAAGCAGTACTGACTTGATGAAAATGAATATTTGGGTGGAACTACTTTAAATTTACCTAGTTCTTACAAATTCATGCTATAACTAAGTTTGAAACTATTTCTATTTTCACTTCTAAATGCCATTGTTTACTTATCATTAAGAAAAGTGATGTGTTTGTCGAATATATAATTTTCAAAATATAGATATATCAACCTACAATTTTATTTTATCAAAAATAGGGAGAAAATAAGTTCATTGAATCCTTATGTCAAACCATCTTGCCATCTGAGGATATCTTGTGGATATTAAATCACACTGGAGTTGATAATATTCTAAAGCTTCCATTCATCAAATTCTTGATGTGGGTGTACATGAAGGCATCAAATGGCCTTTTGGAAAGTGGTGTCTCTGATCTGCAACATGATAAGTAAGTCAGTCAAGCTAAAAGTCCAATAGCAATGACAAAACAACATTAGCATAGAGCTAATCTTTGTTCTCTTTTTTGGATCTGGAATTTCATGTGTTAATCTGTGTTAACATTTTCAGTACAATAAAATAATAGATATTTTATAAAATAGAATGCAATACAAATTGTGTAATATTTTTCGACCCTTGCAATGCAGACACTAAATAAATTATTCTTTACTTGATATCTCCCAGACTGCTATGGGACTTCCTGACTTTTATAGTCAGTGACGTGAATCAGCTGACAGAGTTTTTTGTTCAGTATTCTGATAAAGTCTCCCAGCTTCTCAAGTCTTCTCCACCTGCCAGGTAGGTGTCAGGGTTACACACAGTCAGTCTCACACAAACATTTACATTACATTATTCTTATAAAGACAATGTACACATTTTAATAATTTGATAAAATTTTTACTTTTAGTAATATGTTAAAATATTATATTTTCCTTAAATAACAAAATTGAAATTTGCATGCAATTAATTTTTTTATAGTGTAGTTGCTGAAAATCATGACACTAAATCTGTGATGCACAACAAGCTGTTTTTTATCCTTGATGGAGTCTTGCCTTTTTTACATGTAAGCTGACATAATCTCTTGCACTTGCTTTAAACTTATTTTACTCTCCAAGATGCTGTGAAAGCCCAACATAATTCTAGTTTTTATCTTATAACAAACTGAGTTCACCTTCCTCAGATGTTTTATACAGTCTTCTACTTACCTGATAAAGATATTTATCCTGATGAAGTATCTACAACAGATAACCTTTCAGGTTCACTTATTGTAAGTTGTTTTCCTTAAAAAAATCATTATACAACAACACCTAAAAAGAAACAGCATTTATCAGCACCAAACAGAAAAAAAACATTCAACAACACCATTAAGAGAAACATAAGATTTAACCATAATGTTTTTTTTTATAAATCTGTCTCATGTATTTTGCCTAGGCATTTTTTAATCAACTTGGATCTCACCTAAAGTCACCAACCCACCTGAAAAATGCAGTAACTGCTCTCTCAACAGTATTATCTGTGTCAACAAATTCAAAAACTGTAAGTATAACCAGTGTCAATCTTAATTTCTCGTTAATTACTTATTATTTTAAAGTATTGTTGGTTTTTTGTTCATACCGAAATGTTGATTTTATCTCATTTTTGTGGCTAATAAAATATACAAGATATTCTTTAAAAATTTGTAACATGATAGGAGACATTATTAAAAACTATCAAAGTAAGAAAATTTGATCCCTTCTCATTTGCAAAATACTCTTCCCATAAGTAGGAATAAAAAAGTAATTTTTCAGGAATTTTATAATGCCTGCTATCTTTGTAGTAGCACAGCTTAAGAGAATACATACATACTTGGCTTTATAGGCCAAAAGTACCCCCTTCTGGAGATCACTATTTCTCTGAGACTTTGCCTTTTAAAACAAAATTCTTCTGAACCATCAACCCTATACATAATTATTGTTATAGTCTTCTATTGGAAATTAAAGTTTTCATAAATAAAAGGATGTCATTATTCAATGGCTTAGACAGAATTTAGAATGTGTGCGTGTGTAAAGAAAATAACAAATATATATATATATATATATATATATATATATATATATATATATATATATATATATATATATATATATATATATATATATATATATATACACCTATGTATGCACTTTTTAAAAAAATGTATAAATATATTTTTAATATATCAATAATGTAATCGAGATTTTGATAAAAACAAAAGAAAAAATACATTTCATCTAAATAAAAATGGGTAAATGTGTTCCTTGTAGAGCTCAAATTATTTAAACTCATTTATAGGTCTAGAGAGGATAATAACTTAGTAATTTTAGTAATTGATTAATAGTTACATTATCTAGGCTATGATGTCTGTACTTGTTTCAAAACTTTAAAACAACAAAAAAAATGGTAAATACACTTTGATAAGACACATTTCTGGCCCCTGTGTATATCAACATGTGCATACCTTACTTGTTGAGTTATAGTGAGCCATGTTTTTTCAGCTGCTGGTTGGAGTTCTTGAAAGGTTAACAGCTGACATGAAATTTTCTGACATGACGACAGCAGTTCGCAGAGTAAGTCACAAGAGATACAAAATAAATTTGTATCATGATGATTCAAATTATTGAATATAAACATTTCAGCATGTTCAATCTATAATTTCAAAAGTACTTGTCAACAATTTTTAAAATCAATCAATCACTTTTCATATTTTAGAAGAAATATTAAAAATGTGAGACAAATTTTATGTCAGCATTATCTTATGAATGATGATCTAAATTTCAGGGGAATATGGAATATTATGCTTCTGAGCTAGAGCTAAATGCCAAGTTTCATAATTTCACCCACAACTGTAGTCAAGTTCATAGTGGTCACAATACAGTACAAGCACAGTTGAAGATCAAATCCAAACGAGGTAGGTGCAAAAATAGATAATTAAAAATGTGCTACTTTACAAATCTAGGCAGATATTGAAATTATACTTTGTCCTTTCTGTATTAGCAAAGGCTGCTTTATCAATTCAATAACACATGCACTTTTCTCTCAACAAACAACAGAATACATTGTAGCTGGCAGCAATGAAGAATTGCCTCTGGGGGAAGAATTCCAGAAACTGTTACGTTGTTTTATAGACCCTCATGAAAAAAAACCTGCAAAGAAATTTGCAAGAGCATCTATTTTATTAGAACAAATGGCGTACGTGGTTTTTTCTTTCTGTGTAAATTTATATAGACCACTAGTGCAACCACACATTTGGCTGTGTAGAAAGATATGTGCCAATTAAATAAATCAATTTTCTCATACACATGTTTAGAAAGCTAGTTTAAGCATATGATTCAAACAATTTATTTATAAACATTGCAGCATTTCAGCTGTACAATGTAAACAACCAAGACCAAGTCAACCAACATCAGAGCAGCTAGATGTCAGATGCTTACAAATACTTAGAGCTCTCATTCACAATGAGGAGAGAAAATTACCAGAAGACTGGGCATTGAGAGCATCTGAATCCAAGATAAAGAAGTTTGTACAACACATTGCATTTTTTTTATTAAGCTTTTAACATGTGTTCTGCTATATTACACACTTAAATTTTTTCCCACATAAAATATGATTTACCACACACATTTACTTGATTTCCCCCAGGCAAATCAATCGAATTAGGGAAGTTCAGTGTGCTTTGAACCAGCATAGTGTTATCACTAAAGTCCTTCCACATCTTGCTAGAAGAAGTGATAGCATTGCTAGGGAGGTTTTAGCATTTATATGTCTCATGCTCTTCAATGCTAACAGGGAGGTGCAGGTAATGGCTTTTTAAAAATTAACAATACAATTGATAAGTAGACCTATCATTCTCAAGTCTATGCTATACATCCTTAAATATTAAATACACTGTAATCTATTTGAAAGGGATCTATGTTGGATTATTCCCTGCCCAATATCAGAGTAGGCTATATTTAACTTTACCTAAAAAACACTTTTCTATTTGGTTCTCAGAGATCTATGTTGGATTATTTCCTGTCCACAAGAGAGGAAGTTTTCTTTATGGCTGTAAGAGACCGTATGCAGGTGTCAACAAACGCCATCAAAGAAAAGTAAGTTCAACTCTATGTGATACTTCTCATAATTAAACAACTCATATTAGAAGATTATTTAAAAATACAATCATGATATGATACTTTAGCTGACTGCTTCTTTTAAAGTGATATTAACAATTTTAACAATTTTTATTTTACAATGAAATATCCATTGTAAGGAAAATTCTACACCACATTCCTACATCTGAAATATCCTGTGTAAGGAACATTCTAAATCACATTCTTACATCTGAAATATCCAATGTAAGCTACAGCCTACATCACTTACATCTGAAATTTGTAAGCTAATGCTTACATCACATACATCTGAAATTTGTAAGCTAATGCTTACATCACATTCATCTGAAATTTGTAAGCTAATGCTTACATCACATACATACCAATTGGCTCAGTTGGCTGGTCAATTGGTTCAGCTCTAACTGTACAACTTGAAATATCTGGAACTAGAAAAACATTTCACATGAACTATTGCCACCATTTTCTTTGTTACAGCTACCTGTTCTTTATTGGTCCTTTTGTGTTTTAGCAAACTAAGATAGAGTTGACAGATGATCAGCAGTAAACTACCATTCTTTTGAGTATTTCAGAATCATTGGATGTTTTTAAACTGGCCAGTTCTCTAATGTTCAATATTTTTGTTTATTATCAATATGAAACTGCTTTAGATACTCCAAAAATATTCATTTTATGAATTTTTTTAAAATTACTATAGTATACTGCCACTCAGTGGCATAGCGAAGTCGGGTGTCACCTGGTGCAGCACCTAATGGTGTCACCCCCAGAGGCGTAGCGACCCTTCCCGGGGACAAACTTTCCATTTGCACCCCCTTTCCCTCCCCCCCTATTTTGCTATTTTTTGCCTTGGTGTCACCCCCCTAAATGGTGTCACCCGGTGCGGTCCACACCCCCCCCCCCTCGCTACGCCTCTGCTGCCACTTTACATATATTTAGTTTGTTAGGTGCACTTAATTGCGTTTTGTTTTTATTCTTTAATCAGCAATGATTGTTAACTATTTTTGCGAAAATCAAGGCAAGGATCATATGAAAAGTCTTTCTCTATTTAGAGGATTTGCTTTAAAATGTACTATTTTAAAGCACTGTCAGTAGCTCTCATTTTGCTATGTTTGACAGATTTTTTATTAGTTAAAGGAATGTAGCTTTATTGATGAAGCAAAACTTATTAAACTAATTTCTTAGTCTACAATTAAATAAATGGTAAGTAATTAATTCGTCACTTTATCCAACTTTTTGGGGAGTAGAATAATGACCTATATACTGTATCTTTTAAGTCAACTTTAGGAGCAAGAATAGGCATATTAATATGTTTAGCTGACTTCAATAACTTTGTTTAGAAAAAAGAAGCCAACCTAAAACAGGAAACTCAGCTTTGCCATAATTGCTTAGACAATTCCTGAGATTTGATAGACATGGAACACAGTTTAACCCTTTATTTACACCCAGTTTGAATCAACAGCTTCACCCCCCACACCTAAAGTCCATAAGAATGTGCTGTCATTTATGGACATGCCCATGGGCTTGTCATACATGGGAGATATCTTCTTTTTTCAGACAGAAAAATTGGCTTAAAAAGAGTTCAACTTTAAAATGAGCGTATACAGTATATATTTTATTGGTGTCTTGGTTTTACTGCCTTTGGTTGCTTCGGGCAATGGCTTTTTGCGGAGTTGAAATTTATAAAACTTGAAATTTATTTGTTCCTTTTTGTTTATACCAACTTTTTTTTATCAAATACTTACCCTACCTATCTAGAACTCTGATTTTGAAGAAATGCAGAAAGAACAAGACTGGGTAAAACAGCACGGACATTTTGTGTTGTTTTTACATTTTACTAATATGTTTGTTGTACACATTTTATTTGATTGTTATACACATTTTAACAGTTTTGTCCTCAACAAATTGCTGTTACTTATTTATCTTTATCTAGATTTATTTTTCATTTGCAAGATATATACTTAATTTTGTTTTTCAAAAACAAATTCTATCCAGCTGTCAGTTCAGGTGAGGAAACAGCTAAGTAGGGACAGAAATATTGCTCTTGCTTGGATGGAAAGGGAACACAATGGTGTTACCAAATATTTTGTTTAGAAGAAATATACCTGTAGAAAACAATTAACGTTTTTAGATCTGTTATACCTCTCTTGATAAAGTTAATGTTTCTAAATATACTGTTGTACAACAAGGAAATACCTACTATAGTTTGACTTTTTAATTACCAGACAACTCTATGCATGTCACACAGCCCCCAATACTAGAGCACATTTTTACACAGCAATTCATATCTTTGATCCTTTGTCAAAGTGCATGATCTGTTTCACTGTTCCCCAGCTTAGTTTAGTGCAGCTGTTTTATTTTTAAAAAGGGGCATTGGTTAAGCAATGCTCAGTTTTTTTATATACTTTATTGGTCTGATATTTGTATAAAATTTTGTCCCATTTTGTTGTATAAATTTGAAGTTGTGAAGTTCAAATATATTTGTGGCTTCTGCTGAGTCCTGCTGCAAATTGTGTCGTAACTCAGAAACATTGTGTTTCAATACTAGATTTTGTTGAATTTCTTTGTAATTGTATTGTTTGTTTTAATGTTTTTATCATGGTAATACAAAATATTTCTATATTTGTTATTTTTGTTGTTTTAAATTAAATATAAACTAATAAAATTATTCAAGATGTTAACAACAGAAATTGTAAAGCTTATATATCTTGAGTGTACAAAACATTTAATATACAACCTTCAAATTCTGAAACAATTCTAAATAATTAGTTTCAAATGGCAATTTACTGTGATAAATAATTGAATTTAAATTTTATACAGGCGAAGTCTCCTTGCTCAGCATGAGGCAAGAAAGAAAGAGGCTCTTGGTAACTGCAACTTTACAAGCACTTCTATGACTTTGGAAAAACAAGCACTGCAGGCGAGTCAGTTTACTAACAAGCCATGCTGTTTTTATCTCAAGAAAATATATTTATTAAAATGCTTTTTTGTTTTTAAAAGTAGTTTTTGATTGGTCAGTTAATAAACAAATATTTATTTTTAATGACAGCAAATCCAACTTTTTGAACAAAAGATGAAAACTGAAAAACTGGCTGGCTGGGTAAGTAATTTTATTGATTTTTTTTTTTTGTTCTCAGAAAATATATAAACGAAAGGATTAATAATGTATGAGGATGAATAAAATTATGAATAAACATGAAACTAACTAAACCTTGATGACCTGTTGAATGAACAAAGTTTCTTATACTTTTTTTTACCTTTAGTTTTGTATCATCATATAAATTTTTGAAGCTCTGTTTTAATTTTAAAACAAACTCCATAAAAATTTGATACTTAAATTTGTTGAAAAGTGGGAATGTTAAGTGAATATTTGTGGTTATATTACAGTGAACTATCTATTTGCATGTAATTTTAAAAATCTTTGATGCTTGTAAAGTTGTTTGTTTCACTGGGGTTTACTTTATACATTAGAACCAGTAAATAAAGTCTGCAATCATATCAGTTAGTAACAATGTCAACCACCCTTTTTGAACAATTTATATTTGCTTTTACACCTAATTCACACCCTGCACATAATATTTTGTATCTGCCAGTTCACAAAAACTTAAGTTTAAAAATCATTTTCAGACCATTATTAATAAAACTCTAAATAGGAGAATTTCTTTACTCTTGAAGTATAATTTTGCTTATTAACTTTTATTTAAAAAATAAAATTCGGGAGCATATTAAAATATTTAAATTTTATTGTAACATCATTTTTATTGAAGCTTTGGTATTTAATAGTATATGTTACCTGATTTTAAAAGGAACATGTTTCTCAATCTTCATATCAATAATATACAATGATTTTCTAAACCTCTAAAAATGGAGTTCAACATAAATATTTCTTCACAAAGATTACTACTCTAGGCTAATTTTTAATGCCAAGTCAATTTTTCATCTAAGTAACCTGTCTCAAAAGACACCTACTCTGCACTGAATAACTATGACAAAATTTCTTAAAATGTCTTTCCAAAATTAAAATAGTGCAAATAAGCTTTGCATTGGAAACATGTATCTTCTACTAAAGAAAAAATACAAAACTGGTCAGTTGCATATGAAATGGTCTACTACCCTAGTTGAAGAATTCATTCATGTTTGAAATGAATAAAACAAAAGCAACATTGCTAATCTAAAACTCCATTGCTCAATGTTGATGTAACAAGAGGATGCTGGCACGTGCATTAGAGACCCCTGAGAAACAGAAGAAAAGATTTTCCAGGAAGAAAAAGTCTGAGAAAAACAGCAAAGAGGCTGCTGGTGGGCCATCATCCTCACCTAGAAAAAAAAAGGATATCAATGGAATTCCTAAAGATACTGAGGCTCTGATTGAATGTGGCAGATCTGATATTGAAATGAAAGAAGTTCTTGTCAATGCTGAGGTAAGATGGTCAGCTAGCTGTTCACAGCCAGCAGACACCATTGCACTCACGCGTCTGCTTATTCAACATGTGACCTGCATGATTTTTAGCTTGCCCATTTTCTCAACTTTCTAACATTTACTCTTTCTATGTTTTAATGGAATGTTACTTTATTGGAAATGCTTGATGCATTTTTTTGTCAGCTGCAAGTTTAGATTGCATTCTGGAGCATTTTTTAGTGAAGCTTTGCTAATTAGTTTGATTGTACTTTCTCTTACATACTACTTCACTGTAATAGTGCCTTGTGAATTATTAAAATAAAGCAAAGCCCTTTGAACCTTTGTGACCTGGTCTTTGATACTAAAACATACTCCAATGTCTCTTTTAATACCTGCCCACATGATTTTCTAGATAGATAAACACTGATGCTGGTAAACTGACCAGTCCTAGCTTTCTACAGAACTAGTTGCTTCTAAGGGTGAAACTTTTTTTACCAACATCTATGTCATGAAGTAATACTGCTTAGGTCTATTACAACAACTTCACTCAAGTTAAACAGTAAAAGTTTTGTAAAAATTAGTGAATCTAATTCAGATAGTAACAGAGGCGTAGCTAATTAAGGAGGGTGGTGTGGCTGCCCCAGGCTGAGATCCCTAGGGGGTGCCAAATGGGTTAGAAAATTAAAACCCATTCTGAGGTGCATTACTAAACAATCAAAGTTGAGGAAATACATGGCTTTACAGACTGATTTAACATCTTATTCATCAGTTGTTTGACACCGAAATAACTGGTAAGGGAGGGGCGCTTTTTTGCTACCTTGAATATAAATGGGGGCAGTGGGCGCGAGAAATTGATAATTCACCCCGAGTGCCAGAATGGGTCACTACAACTCTGAGAATATTTTAAATATAGCAATAACTTCTCCAGGCATTAGCAACACAGAATATTTAAAATTTCTCCAAATAATAACAACATATAATAAATATAGCAATAACTTCTCCAAGTTTCTTTCATTTATGGTACCCTTGTGTTCACATTTATTCGTGTTTTTCATTATTAATCTTTTTTTTTCTTAAAAAATTGTAAGCAGTTTGAAATAACATTAAATAATAATAATAATCATCTCTAAGTCTAGTTTTTAATAAATAAAATGTGAAGAAAACAATTTTTTTCTGTTTTCTTTTTGTTTAGCTTATGTTTTTATGTGCTACTGATTGTTAACCTAGATAATTGTCATGCAAAGGATACTCAAATGTTTACTTGCAATTTTCTCTGAAACTTTTGAGAAACTGTACATGAAACTATTTTGCATGAGAATTGGCATTCGCTAATTGCTATTAGAATTATGCATGCATCACATATGAATATACATTTAATGTGCACTTGGTTTGTCACTTTCATATTGTGTTCTATGCATTGTATTCTGGGAATGGTACCAAACCTATTACTCATTTGATTGTACAGTAGTTACTATGTACATGTCTTGCACCATTGGTTTTTATTTTTCTTACATAAAATGAAGTATTAAGAAAAAAGCATACATTTGGTTGTGTTAGTCGCACATTTTTGTTTAGTTACTGTTCACAATGTGCTAAAAAAAATTAATAAGTTAAGTATCTTGTTTTTCTATTATCATTTAAAGCAGTCACTACTATTTACTTTTAAATAGTGCATTGTCTTCTCAATAAATAAGTTAAATTTAGCATCAATGGAGAGGCCAATATATCTTCCATTTTTTTTCATTTAACACTTGCCATTTAACATCTTTGTCATTTAGATGAAACTAAATTTTTCTAGGACCAGTTTATGCATTATTCTTTTGAGATTTAAAGCACACTAACAAGCAGTATCCATATCAAGTGTGAGGTTGTAGTTTTACACAGAACCTGGGGTTAATTTGAATGTTCTCATTCGATGTTTATAAGCTATCATGTAATGAAACAATTTTGGCAGTTTAATTATTAGTATCAGTGTTTTTGGTAAATTTTTAAGAGATTTTCTTTTAATACAAGCCGTTTTACTAACTGCAGATGGCAGCACTTGAAAGTGTTAAAAGAAAGGCAAGTATAAAGAAAATATCACTTAATGCTTTATAAACACAGAATTTCAGCATTATATTTAAGAACAAAATATTAAGCTCTTAAATAAATTTAAAGTTGAGTATTATTTTTTAACTAGTAATTAAATATTTTTTTAAATGACAAAATATATTCAACCATATGCTGTGAATGAAATTTTTAAAAATCAAATTGTTTTTACATGTTTATTATTTTACCTGATAAATTGTAATTGATATTTTATTAATTAAGAGGGGATTGAACAAAAGTTTCAAGAAGTAACATTATAGACTAGTTGGCCTACTAATTTTTCCATTTTATTTTCTTAACTAAAATATTACTAATATCAACTACATTGATGTTGTAATAAAAGAAATAATAACCCCTTAAAATATCTCTAATCGTAGAAGCAGTATATATCAGTGTTGGATAAAATTAATGTTCTATCAGCTGTGTAAAAATCATGTAGCATTCTGTGTCAGCACAGGACTAACATTAATTTCTCAACATTTTCCACACTTCATTATTTTAAAAAAATAATTCAAATAGTGATAAAATTTGTATGTGTGACTAAAAATACAAAAGTTAATATCCTGTGATTTTTATACACAGTTATGCTTGTTTTAATTTATGATTATTTATTGATGCTTCAAAACTGCATGCTTAATATGTAGTTGTATTGAGATAAATCAAATTAAAATCACATTATTTTAAAAAAGATGTTGTGTATTACTAATGTTTAAACAGTTCAAGTAAAACTTCAGTTTGCTAATCAAACTTTGAGTGGAATTCTACTTCTTTTATTTAGTTTCAATCATTTAATACTACAGAATTTTTAAATCTCCACTCCTTTCTTCATTTATACACACTGTCTAATGTGTCAAATAATTTAAAAATTTGAAATGTTGAATAATCCTAGATTAAAAATCTTTTCTCTTAATGAGCTTAAAATGAGTAATTAAAATTTTCAGGACCTTCACCACATGTCACTTTCACTGACAGAGGCTTTAGATGACGGAGTGAAAGACATGCTGGAATACAAAGATGATGGCTACATTGAATTAGTTCTCAAGCTTTTAGCCAGGATTTGTGATGGTCAACATGCAGGGCTGCAGGTATGTCAATACAGATCAATAGGAAATCTTGAAATTTGTTTTTCCTCATCTCGTCTATTGTTTCTTTTAACATGTTTTCTATTCTCAGAATTACTTGCGTGAACAGCCAGATAATGTCAAGTCTTTCAGTATTGTGGCAGAGACTGCCCAGTTCGTCAATGTTGTCTACACCACAATCAACACTACCACTATAGATCTTGTCATACAGCTCTTTCACACACTCAATGAGTTCTGCTCAGTAAGTGGCTTTAATCTCAGTAATCTGGATAACATTTTAATCTGTTTAACATTTTAATCTAGATAACATTTTAACCTGGATAACATTTTGAAGAAAAAAATTCTCTACTTTAATCTGTGTTGCATTTTGAAGAATAAATTTACTATTTAATTCTGAGCTTTTCAAAACAAGAGAGCCATGTATGTTTTAATAGAACTTGGCCTTACAAAAAATAATAATTCCAACAACTTATAATTTTAGGGCAATCAAGAGAATCGTGTTGTGGTGTATGATATGAAAGTAATTGACTATATAAACTTCATATTGCGAGCTGGTGAGATTGGAGATTGTTCCATTGACAAGGTAAATAACACATTTGTTTATTTCTTAGTTACAAAAAATCATGATTTACCAAGAGAAATTTGAATAAGTGAACAGCATATTTCTGCTGGCAGTGTCTATTAACAACACTACATAGGCTGTGCAATCAGTGATTGTTGAACCTATTCTAGGTACATTTTGTTTTTTACGTCTTAGGTAGTTGAGCTTCAGCAGACTATTGGCTCCCTCATCATTTCTCTCACAGAAGAAAATGGACCTCAGGCATCACAGGTGGCTAAGGTAATTCATCTTTCTTTATATGGGTCCCACTTGCCATATAACACTTTATTTACAACATCAGTTTTACTTAGACTTAGTTTGGGTATTTTTAAAGGAATCCAATGTTTTCTAGGAGGTAAAAGATGCACTGGATAAAGATGCTGTGTATCGCTGTATGACATCCTGCTATGAGTGGCACCAAACAGAGAAGAGAGAAAACTCCCCAACCCTGGGCTTAGGTGGAAGCTACTTGCAGTCTGCCAAGTCCATTGCAGCATTTGGTGGCTCCATTCTACAGGGTGTTGTGGTACCATTTGTCTTAAAAATTAATTTATAGGAATACACTCTCATTTAAAGCTGTTTTTTTAATCAGGGTTCTTTGGTCACAAAAATCAGTGGCAAAAAAAACCATGATTAATTTTAAAAGTGTTAAGAACATTATGTATTAAACATCTAAGACAACTAGTGCTCCTTTGATTGATCTTTGTCAACATTTCTCCCACAGAAAGGCAAAAAGAAAAGTGCTCTGAGAGAAAGTGTCATAGATGTGGGTTTCACATATTACCTGATTCTTGCCAGAATGTTTGACATAGACCCTCACCTGAGTGACAGTAAGCTACTCTCATTTTAACTTTAAGCCAGAATTCTTTGATAAACTGAGAATATTTTTTTTATAATTTATAGTAGGGCTACTTTCACTTTAAATTAGAGTTATAGATTTATTTTGCTTACATTTTATAGCTTTAAAGTGTACACCTGAAAACGTCAAGGCTTTTGAATACTACAAAAAAAATTGTTTGTCAATTGAGATTGTTAAAGAAGATATTTTACAAAAAGTAAATTTTCGGGTCAAGAACAAGGTAGGATATTTTATCTTAAAATAGAAAAACTTTTAAAACCTTTTTATAAAAATAGTTTTTAAAACTTTACTTTTAAAAGTTGATTGAATTCTGTTCACATTATTAATGAATAAACTTTGTGGTAAATGTATGAGGGAAAAAAGAATGAACAAGATCTGTGATGTTTCTAGAGTGTTCTGCGAGATGAGGTGAAAGAAAAACTCAAGTGGAATGTTGATAGGACATCCCCCAGCAACAAAATCAGAGACCTGATGGGCTGGACACGAGATATCATGAGAGACATAACATATCAACGCAAAATTTTGGACCACCCTATTTCTAAATTTTTTACTAAAGGATGGTAATATAAGCAGCAAATTAAAGAGAAAATTATTTCTTTTATATCTAGCATAAAAAAGCTAAACACTACCTGACTATTGTAAACCAACTTAAGGTTTAAGTCCCAGTATTTTGTTATATAATAAGTAATGCCCCAGTCATGTTTCAGGTTGTTGTGGAACTATGGGGCTATTGTCTTAAGTTTGACAATAAACATCATTATGTTGGTGACCTGGGATGCCAAATCTATAATGGAAGACTGTAGTTATAAAAATGAAAGTGCTAAAGAATTTTGTCCTGGTGTCTTTGAGTAAGTATTTGTAATGTTTATGACAAATTATGATTTAAAAAAAACTTCAAAAGCCTAAAGAAAAGGTCAATCATCTGCTGACACTCTTGACTAGCTTGTAAAGACATGAAACGACCTTATATAACAACATCTTGGTTTACTGTAGAAAATACTAGCATATATAATATCACAAAAAATGCCATATGCAAATATATATTTTATTCTTTAAACTCATACATATATGTTATAAGGATAGGCATGTAAATAGTTAGATAGGTAAGTAGATTGATATTGATTGACAAATAGATTTAATGTTTGATTGATTAATTGATAGAGAGATTAGATAGAATAGATTTAGGCAGATTAGACTATATAATATATAGTCAGATAAATTTGAATTAGTTTAGCTTTAGCTTCATGTGGATGGATGAATGGCATATGTGTGGTGTGGTGGATATATATATATATATATATATATATATATATATATAAACATTAATAATGATGCTCCTTGATTCCAGTCCTATGCCAAAACTAGACAAGCTCAGTGACAATGAGTATCAAATCACAATCTGGGCCTTAGGAGGTGTACACATCCTATGTTCTCTGTTTGTACTCATCAGCTACTTTTTATCCTACCATCCAAAGTTTCCAAGGCCTGTGGAGATTAAAAACTGGTTTCTGTAAGTCTTACTGAAACAACTTCATCATTTAAACAATATTATTAATCTTACTCCTAATTTAGAGTTTTTGGTGAAAAATGTGCTGTCTAAAAAAACATAATTTTCAGCCATTTGTGTGGGAAATCCAAGTCTGACAACGATGCTGATGAGACCAAAGAAGCTGAACCACCGTCCAAGTTGAACACAAGATTTTTTAGCTTCACAACTTTTTATTATTTGGTTAGTGACAGCAAATTTTGCTATTTGAGCAATTTATGTTTAATTAAACTCTAGCAGTAGGCCTAAACTTTAACTCTTTCAACTTGCAGTAGGCCTAAATTAAGCATCCTCTATACTCTAGCCTCCTTTTGCACATTAAAGCAAGTTTCTTATTTATGAGCTACCTTTTTTAGCCATATTGTCAGAGCCAATAAGTCATAAACCAATTTGTAAAAGGCCCATATGTTGTGGGACATATGTTGCGCCTTTCTGTCATTTTTTTTTGGTGTCTGTCTGGATGGGGGGGGGGGTCATCTTTAGTATAGAGCAACACAAGGGGTGATTTAATCTAGAACAATAAAGTGCAACACATCATGGAAGCCATCTAAAGGTCTGCCTTTATTTTGCATTGCAGTTTTTTGTATTAAATTTTTCTCTGCAGTTTTTTTATTAAATTTTGCTCTACAGTTTTTGTAATTTCTAGACAAAACTTTTGATGACATTAGCGCAAGGTAGTGGCTGTACACAAAATATAATTCTACCAAATCTACATTTTTTATATCTTAATCAGGCCAACACTGGTCCCACAAGTCTAATATTCCAGTCAACTTTTAAATATTTTACAGTCTTTTAAATAAGGAAAAGTGTTGAATGCATCTTGAAATTAAAGATTTTCAATTCATTTTATGTAGCATTTTAATTTTTTAAAATCTAGTTGAAGTTATTATCTTCTTATTCTGCTGTTAAAATTATAATAAAATGCAAAAGATGGCTTTAAAAATGTGTCTACTGATCTTGTATATCAGTATGATTTTTTTTCCTCTAGATATTTTTGGGCATGTCGGTAGCTGGTATATTGTTTCATGGCTACTTTTTTGCTTTCCATCTTCTGAACATTGTCAATAACAATCAACTTTTGGGAGGAGTGATCAAGGCAGTTACTCAAAATGGTTGGTATTAATTGGCTTGTTATGTTAATTCAAACATTACAAATAGATCTCACAAAATGAACCAGAGTAATCTCTCTTTACAGGCATGTCTCTCTTGTGGGTTGCTGTCCTTGGACTTATTGTCATCTACATCTACACACTGATTGGGTTTGCCCTCTTGAGGGTTTACTTTAAAAATGAGAGTATAATGTACTGCTCCACTCTATGGCAGTGCACAGTCACTGTTGTAAGATACGGTCTCATTGGTGACATGTTTGAGGTTTGTGCTGGATTGTCTGTACACACATGTAACTTTTGAGAGCAAGTTTGACTTGTGCTGTTCATTCATTAGTATAGCTTCAAACCTTGACAAATGAGCTATGTTAAATAAATAGATATATATATACACTGAATGGTTACTAAGTATGTGATGTTTTATTTTAGGAGCTAAAAGATAATCAATCTGATAAAACATTTGCAAGCTTCTGGCCTATGGTTATCTACCATGTGTCTTTCTTTATCTTCATCACCACCATTGGCCTCAACATCATCTTTGGTATCATTGTGGACACATTCTCTGAACTCAGAGATCTCAAGGTAGGACATTCTTGTCTGGTTCAAGTTGTTAATGGTAGGACATTCAGCTTGTCTGGTTACAGTTGTTAATGGTAGGACATTCAGCTTGTCTTGTTCAAGTTGTTAATGGTAGGACATTCAGCTTGTCTGGTTACAGTTGTTAATGGTAGGACATTCAGCTTGTCTGGTTACAGTTGTTAATGGTAGGACATTCAGCTTGTCTGGTTACAGTTGTTAATGGTAGGACATTCAGCTTGTCTGGTTACAGTTGTTAATGGTAGGACATTCAGCTTGTCTGGTTACAGTTGTTAATGGTAGGACATTCAGCTTGTCTGGTTACAGTTGTAAAATAGAAGTTAACTGTTGCTGCAGTTAGAGCACTCTATATGTTCAGGTGTTTAAACTTCTGTATTTTATTTTCCATCATGTTTTAGTGGCGTGCCGAGTCAGATATGAAAGACACCTGTTTTATCTGTAGCAGAAACAGTTATGACTTTGAACATCATGGAAAAGTAAGTTTGTTCCCATGTCCAAATAATATGGGCCATAAGTAGTTTTAAGTAGCCTTTTAAGATCATTGTTGTAAATGATCTGTTATCCATAATTATTTTTTGACAGGGTTTTGACCACCATGTCAACTTGGAACACAATATGTGGGGCTATGTGTATTTTATTCTACATTTGGATGATATCAAAGCCAGCGACTACACAGCTCTAGAACTTTATGTGGCTAAACTGGTAAGATGTTTGTCAATTAAATTAGCTTTACATTCAAACTATATGTTACCATTTATTTTGTCGTACACAATTTAATAAAATATTCTTTTTAAATGTTGTGATTTCTGATAGCTATCACAATTCTGTATTTTTGTTTTTAAATTCTTTCATGAAGAGCTGACTAAACAAAATTCTTTCTTCAGATGGAAAAAGAAAATTATGAATACATGCCCTTGAACAGAGCACTATGCCTAACATCAGTTGATATAGATTCTACTGAGTCAAAAATAGATGACTTACTGACTCATGTGACCAACATTGCTAAAAAACAAAAAGAAGAGGTTTGACTTGGTTCTTACTTTTACTTTCCATAAAGTTGTCTAAAATACATTTATTGTATGAATGTGTTGTCCATTGAACCATCTCAACTGTAAATACTAAAATTATCTTTTATGCTACAGGAAGCTGAAAAGAAGAGAAAGGTTGAGAAGCTGAAACAGAGACGCTGGCAGGAAAAACACAGAGCTCTGGTGCCAGGCACAGATAATGGCATCTACCAAGACAACGATCCGATGCCCTACTCACGGGCACCTAGTGTGGCCAGATCAACAATGATGTCTGCCAGCAGAGCACAGAGCCAGGAAGATCTGGACTTTACAAAAACTGATGACAGGTTAGGTTCACATTTTCCTGCCTTTTTACAAGCCCCCATCCAGAAGTCTGCTAGTCCAAAAGAGGACGGCAGACATTTAACTCTTCCATCATCGCAGGCTAGGAGAACATCACTGGTGAGCCCACAGAGGGATGAGGACTCAGATCTGGCATCTGACTCTGATTCAGATTCTGGCAGCTATCAGCGTCAAGGATCCTATGACCTGATGGATGACGACCTCCCATCCAGCCTTCCACTGTATCCATCACTCCCTGCCCAGGCCCCTCCTTCAGACCAGTTCACAGCTTTCCCACCCCCACCCTCCTTGCCAACCAGTCCTCAAGTGATATTCCATCCTGCTTCAGCACCAACATCACCAAGAGAAGAAATTCAGTTACACCCTACAACAGACAGGGAAGATGACACCAGACCCAATGAGAAGGATGAAGTAGCAAGACTCTAAGAGACAATGTTGATGACAAGTTGAACTCCCAGAATAGGAAAACTGGAACATATACTAGAGACGTGTTAGTCAGCCAAACAAGAGCTAACTTTGAAGTAATGTTTTATAAACAATTGATTTGTTTGACAGTCATTTTAAGTTCACCTACATTCTCTGCTCAAGCAAAGTTGAGATTTGACTTGCAACCTTTGACTCACTGATGTTTATAGCTTACAACTTTTGTGATGAAAGAGAAACTACTATGATATTATTTACAATCATTTTGTATGTTTCTTTGGTGCCATACCTTTCTAGATATCTACATCATTGCTTGTGTATATTTTGAACCTGCACGGTACTTAAACTGAGTGTTAAACTACTTTTTCAATCAATGTATTCAGCTACACTGCATATAACATAAAATACATTACTCTTAATCACTGTATATTTTTGACCAAATAAATAATTTTGTTTTCACAGTTATGAACTCAATTATTTTTCTAAATTGTAATCAAGACTTCAACATTACATCCATGGGTGATTAGTTTTTCTACCTTAATAAAATTCTTTTAATTGCTTTTAAATACTAAGTAACCTTAGCATTGTCACTGATAATTAAGTTGTACTTTGTGTGTATCTTTAAGAGTTCTTGTATGGCAATTTAACAGTTTGAAGTTAAAGCTAGTCAAAAACAGTATTTAATATTTAGCTGTCAATTTAATTAAACAGCTACACTACAGATCTGACAATATCCAAAATAAATTTATTTTCAAATGTCAATGACAATATATGCTGTTAGTGAGTTACAAAAGTTTGATGATCATTTATAAAGGAACAAGGTAAATAACTTAAAACTATAATGAGTAGCAAGCAATTAGTTTCAACTAGTGGTTGTGTAGATATACAATAGCTATGTTTGTTGTCTTTCAACTTAACCAGTTTCTTATCTCTATTTTTTTATTCATAGGTATAAATTGCTGCATAAATATTACATTATTGGAAATTCAAATTTTAGTTTCTTGACAAATTTTATATGTTAATTTTTTTATGTATGTATAAATAATGAAATTTCAGGTAAATCATTTATATTTATGATAAAAAATATAACTACTCTTTATAAGTTGATCTAGGGATTATCAATGAATGCACCATAAGATGAGTGTTTCATGCAACAAGATAAATAATATTATATGAATGAGTTCATTAAATGTCAGCCATATCCTCCAGCTATAATAATTAATGTTCTTTATAAAGTGTTATCTGACTTCTTAATATTAAGACTTTTTAGACTTGATATTCTCTATAGAAAAATAAGTTCTATCCTTATCAAGGCCTGAGGGTTTGTTTGAGCAGAACAGAGTTCATGAGGCTGGGAACTGGAAACTCAAGTAAGAAGCCTCTGCTGCACATCATACCGTCCTAGTTACAAGACCACTTATTTTACTGTAGCTAATGATATTCAGCACACAGATGGTGCAACATTCCAATATAATCCTCTGGACTGATCTACACGGGATTAGTAGACAATGATCAAATGCCTGTTACTAATTCCTTTTTAGACTAAGGATGTGGATGTTAGAAAAATAATTAAAACTCAGAAGTTTCAAAATATATGAATAGTTTATTTTTTTATAGTAGGTTTAGTTACAAGATGAAGCATACAAAATATTTTATCTGGTAGATACAATATCACAGTTTTCATAATATGTTTGGTTTTTTTACTGCTATAAAAATGATAGCATCAACTCAACTGCTAAATCATTTTCATAATTTTTAATTAGATTTTATCATCTACAATAATTCATGCTTTAAGTATCAATATCAATATCAATAGAGCTAATTTACTTTTGTCAGCTTATCATCTTTTTGTAATTAGACCATTGTCAGGACAAAGATGTGTTAAATTTGTGCATGCTACTGTGTCACAATATGACCCTCCCTGCCTTCTACATCTGTTTCACATAAACCCGTTGATTATTTGACTTACTGCTGCGGTCAAACTTTATTTTATTTTTATCTGCTTATTTTACATCAGTTTAAGTTCATTGATCTGTTTAGATATTCAATTCATGTAGTTATTTCCTAATTTTAATTTGTGATTTATGTTACAATCAATAAATGTTTATATTAAATTAATTATGTTGAAAATTGTGGAATGAATTTTAAATTATGTCTTGTATATTTTATATATATTTATCAAAATAAAAATATCATACTGGAGTTGTCAACAGTTTTCTCATGAATTAGTATAGTTACACTCAGTAGCTTTAACTTAGTATACAACCAAAGCCTTTTTCGAAATATGGAAAATAATTTCAGCTTGGCTTTTATATATGATAATTGTTCTGTGCATTAGGATTTAATGTAAAGGCAAACAATTATAAATAGAAGAATTAAAATGAAAAAGACACTAAGATTGTTTTTGTCACAATAACAGTAAAGTAGCTACAAACTAGGAACACTTCTATATCTACCCCCACCCACCCATTTCTCCACAGCCTCCTTTGTAAGTATACAGTGAAAATATAAGAACCACCCTAATCAAACTTTACCATCTCAGGTGTTACAGATTTTCATTGTCACAACAACAAAAATTTCCAAAAATAATTAGTTTTCTTCCATATGGACTTTTTCCAAACCATTAGTTTAGTTATTTCAATTCAAAATGGTAAGCAAAAAAAAAAAACAAAGCTACCTTTAACTATTTACTAGAATCAAAAGCCACATAATTTTTCACTTTGTAATACAAAAATTTCAGAAAACTGGGAAATTATTAAGATTGATTGATACATTTATTACAATTTACAAAAACAGTTCTTTAAAAATGTAGGCTAAATTAACTGTAATCATTATTTAAAATGCAAAAGTCACACTATATAATACCCTTTCCCTCTCAAGTCACACGCCTCACTCCCTTTCTCCTCCTCCCCCCCCCCCCCCCAGATTGTAAATACATAATAAAGTACAACTATTAAAAATTAAGCTATTCCATGCAAAAATGTGCGTCATTATTTTGGCAAATGTGTGCTATATAATAGATCTTAAAAGAAATACATGTTGGCCTTGTGACCAACTGGTAAAAATGTTTAACTTTAGTCGCTGACTAAAATGTAGGCTTAATTTTTAAAATTAAAAAAAGAGTATCAAAAACTATTTCTGTGAAAAACATGATAAAATGGTGTAAGTCCAAGCAAATTAAAAAATGTATTAGATCATTAGGTAGCTCTTAGCCTATTCCCAACACAGTGATGATAATAATAATAAATAATGATGATGCTTGCAGTGCTAAACAATTATCGAGAGGGAATCTGATTTTTTGGTTATATTAGCTCTGATATTTACCCAACGAAGGACTCCTTTAAATTGTGTCCTGGAAACTTTCAAAAAACGCATGTATTGCCCTACTTACTTTTTCAATTGTCAAAACACAAAAGAAACTTGCACCATCAATATCAAAGATGATCTTAGTTAATACTAATTATAATTTAATGGGTAAAACTCTATTTTAGCGTATTTTAATCGCCGCTTCACATTCACCTCCAGTTGAGCGTATTTTATGATAAACACAACCAAGCCACACAAAAACGTTAGAAAACACTAGGATTAGAGCTAGATATGCTTTTTTTTTTTTTGATGAATGTGAGTTTTAATTAGAAAAGGTAAAAAACACATAAAAAAGCATTAGGACAGTTCGAATTAAATAGCGTGAAAACATCCCTACACAGTCTAGGGATCACGTTGACTTAAATTATCAGCATACGATACAGCTTGGCAATAGCTATTTGAAATTGTGTTGGCTTCAGTTTGGGGTCATTGTGAGTTCACAAAAGTTTATTTATACTATCATCCGTGGGAGATGCTTGTAACAATACAAACTTAACCGCCTTGCAATTGAGTTTCTTACTTTACCCATTGCCATGAAAATCTTAACTGACATACGAAATAGTCATAGCACATTCAATATTCCAAATTTGGATTTTTCTCAAGT